>NW_027254675.1:0-215816 GCF_044704955.1 Pristiophorus japonicus | reverse complement strand
CACTGTGTGTGGAGGGGAGGGATCAGTCACTCTGTGTGTGGGGGGGATTAGTCACAGTGTGTGTGGGGCATCAGTCACTGTGTGTGTGGGGGGGAGCAGTCACTGTGTGGTGGGGGATCAGTCACTGTGTGTTGGTCGGGGGCATCAGTCACTGTCTGTGGGGGGGATCAGTCACTGTGTGTGTGGGGGATCAGTCACTGTGTGTGTCGGGGGGATCAGTCACTGTGTGTGGGGGATCAGTCACTGTGTGTGGGGGGGGATCAGTCACTGAGTGGGGGGGATCAGTCACTGTGCGTGGGGGGGGATCAGTCACTGTGTGTGTGTGGGAGGATCATTCACTGTGTGTGTGGGGGGGGATCAGTCACTGTGTGTGGGGGAGGGGATCAGTCACTGAGTGGGGGGGATCAGTCACTGTGCGTGGGGGGGATCAGTCAATGTGTGTGTGTGGGAGGATCATTCACTGTGTGTGTGGGGGGGGATCAGTCACTGTGTGTGGGGGGATCAGTCACTGTGTGTGTGGGGGGATCAGTCACTGTGTGTGGGGGGGGGATCAGTCACTGAGTGGGGGAGATCAGTCACTGTGCGTGGGGGGGATCAGTCACTCTGTGTGTCGGGGGGGATCAGTCACTGTGTTTGGGGGGGATCAGTCACTTTGTGTGTGTGGGAGGATCATTCGCTGTGTGTGTGGGGGGGGATCAGTCACTGTGTGTGGGGGGATCAGTCACTGTGTCTGAGGGTGGCATCAGTCACTGTGTGTGGGGGGGGATCAGACACTGCGTGTGTGGGGGAATCAGTCACTGTGTGTGTGGGGATCAGTCACTGTGTGTGGGGGGGATCAGTCACTGTGTGTGGGGGGATCAGTCACTGTGTGTGTGTGGGAGCATCAGTCACTGTGTTGGGGATCAGTCACGGTGTGTGTGGTGGGATCAGTCACTGTGTGTGGGGGGGATTAGTCACTGTGTGTGGAGGGGATAAGTCACGGTGTGTGGAGGGGTGGGATCAGTCACTGCGTCTGGTGGGGGTTCATTCGCTGTGTGTGTGGGGGGGGGGATCAGTCACTGTGTGTGGGGGGTTCAGTCACTGTGTCTGAGGGTGGCATCAGTCACTGTGTGTGGGGGGGGATCAGACACTGCGTGTGTGGGGGAATCAGTCACTGTGTGTGTGGGGGGGCATCAGTCACTGTGTGTGTGTGGGGATCAGTCACTGTGTGTGGGGGGGATCAGTCACTGTGTGTGTGTGGGAGCATCAGTCACTGTGTTGGGGATCAGTCACTGTGTGTGTGCGTGGGGGATCAGTCACTGTGTGTGGGAGGGATCAGTCACTGTGTGTGGGGAGGGATCAGTCACTGTGTGTGTCGAGAGGGGTCAGTCACTGTGTGTGTGGGGGGGGGGATCAGTTACTGTGTGTGTGGGTCGGATTAGCCGCTGTGTGTGGGGGGGATCAGTCACTGGGTGTGGGGGGGGTGGATCAGTCACTGTGTGTGTGGGTCGGATCAGTCGCTGTGTGTGGGGGGGATCAGTCACTGGGTGTGGGGGGATCAGTCACTGTGTGTGGGGGGGATCACTCACTGTGTGTGGGGGGGTGATCAGTCACTGTGTGTGTGCGGGGGAATCAGTCACTGTGTGTGTGGGGGGGAACAGTCACTGTGTGTGTGGGGGGGGGATCAGTCACTGTGTGTGTCGGGGGGAACATTCACTGTGTGTGGGGGGGGGGATCAGTCACTGTGTGTGTGGGGGGGATCACTCACTGTGTGTGGGGGGGGGATCAGTCACTGTGTGTGTGCGGGGGGATCAGTCACTGTCTGTGTGGGGGATCAGTCACTGTGTGTGGGGGAGGGATCAGTCACTGTGTGTTGGTCGGGGGATCAGTCACTGTGTGTGGGGGGGATCAGTCACTGTGTGTGGGTCGGGGGCATCAGTCACTGCGTGTGGGGGGGATCAGTGACTGTGTGTGGGGGGGATCAGTCACTGTGTGCGGGGGGATCAGTCAATGTGTGTGTGTGGGTGGGATCAATCACTGTGTGTGTGGGGGCCATCAATCACTGTGCGTGTATGCGGGCATCAGTCACTGTGTATGTGTGGAGGGATCAGTCACTGTGTGTGTGGTATGGATAAGTCACTGTGTGTGTGTTAGTGGATCAGTCACTGTGTGTGGGGGGGATCAGTCACTTTGTGTGGGGGGGGGGATCATTCACTGTGTGTGCCGGGGGGTCCAGTCACTGTGTGTGGGGGGGGATCAGTCACTGTGTGTGGGATGGATTAGTCACTGTGTGTGTGGGGGGATCAGTCACTGTGTGTGGGATGGATTAGTCACTGTGTGTGGGGTCGATCAGTCACTGTGTGTGGGGGGGATTAGTCACTGTGTGTGGAGGGGAGGGATCAATCACTGTGTCTGGTGGGGGTTCAGTCACTGTGTGTGTGGGGGGGGATCAGTCACTGTGTGTGGGGATCGTATCAGTTGCTGTGTGTGGTGGGGATCAGTCACTGGGTGTGGGGGGATCATTCACTGTGTGTGGGGGGGATCACTCACTGTGTGTGTGGGGGGCATCAGTCACTGTGTGTGGGGGGGGATGAGTCACTGTGTGTGTGGGGGGGGGGATTAGTCATTGTGTGTGTGGGAATCAGTCACTGTGTGTGTGGGGGGGATCAGTCACTGTGTGGTGGGGGATCAGTCACTGTGTGTGTGGGGGATCAGTCACTGTGTGTGGGGGAGATCAGTCAATGTGTGTTTGTGGGTGGGGATCAGTCACTGTGTGTGTGGGGGCCATCAGTCACTGAATGGGGGGGATCAGTCACTGTGCGTGGGGGGGGGGTTCAGTCACTGTGTGTGTCGGGGGGATCAGTCACTGTGTTTGGGGGGGATCAGTCACTGTGTGGGTGTGGGAGGATCAGTCACTGTGTGGGGGGGGGATCAGTCACTGTATGTGTGGGGGCATCAGTCACTGTGTGTTGGGGGGATCAGTCATTGTGTGTGTGGGGGGATCAGTCACTGTGTGTGTGTTAGTGCATCAGTCACTGTGTGTATGGGGTGATCAGTCACTGTGTGTGTGTGGGTGGGGATGAGTCACTGTGTGTGGGGGATGTCAGTCACTGTGTGTGTGGAGGGATCAGTCACTGTGTGTGGGGGGGATCAGTCAATGTGTGTGTGTGGGTGGGGATCAGTCACTGTGTGTGTGGGGGCCATCAGTCACTGTGTGTGGGGGGGATCAGTCACTGTGTGTGGGGGGATCAGTCACTGTGAGTGTGGGGGGGCATCAGTCACTGTGTGTTGTGGATCAGTCACTGTGTGTGTGTGGAGGGATCAGTCACTGTGTGTGTGGGGGGATCAGTCACTGTGTGTGTGGGGGTGGATCAGTTACTCTGTGTGTGGGGGGGGATTAGTCACAGTGTGTGTGGGGCATCAGTCACTGTGTGTGTGGGAGGGAGCAGTCACTGTGTGGTGGGGGATCAGTCACTGTGTGTTGGTCGGGGGCATCAGTCACTGTCTGTGGGGGGGATCAGTCACTGTGTGTGTGGGGGATCAGTCACTGTGTGTGTCGGGGGGATCAGTCACTGTGTGTGGGGGGATCAGTCACTGTGTGTGGGGGGGGGTCAGTCACTGAGTGGGGGGGATCAGTCACTGTGCGTGGGGGGGGATCAGTCACTGTGTGTGTGTGGGAGGATCATTCACTGTGTGTGTGGGGGGGATCAGTCACTGTGTGTGGGGAGGGGATCAGTCACTGAGTGGGGGGGATCAGTCACTGTGCGTGGGGGGGGATCAGTCAATGTGTGTGTGTGGGAGGATCATTCACTGTGTGTGTGGGGGGAGATCAGTCACTGTGTGTGGGGGGACCAGTCACTGTGTGTGTGGGGGGATCAGTCACTGTGTGTGGGGGGGGATCAGTCACTGAGTGGGGGAGATCAGTCACTGTGCGTGGGGGGGATCAGTCACTCTGTGTGTCGGGGGGGATCAGTCAATGTGTTTGGGGGGGATCAGTCACTTTGTGTGTGTGGGAGGATCATTCGCTGTGTGTGTGGGGGGGGATCAGTCACTGTGTGTGGGGGGATCAGTCACTGTGTCTGAGGGTGGCATCAGTCACTGTGTGTGGGGGGGGATCAGACACTGCGTGTGTGGGGGAATCAGTCACTGTGTGTGTGGGGGGGCATCAGTCACTGTGTGTGTGTGGGGATCAGTCACTGTGTGTGTGTGGGAGCATCATTCACTGTGTTGGGGATCAGTCACTGTGTTTGGGGGGGATCAGTCACTGTGTGTGTGTGGGAGCATCAGTCACTGTGTTGGGGATCAGTCACTGTGTGTGTGGTGGGATCAGTCACTGTGTGTGTGCGTGGGGGATCAGTCACTGTGTGTGGGAGCGATCAGTCACTGTGTGTGGGGAGGGATCAGTCACTGTGTGTGTCGAGAGGGGTCAGTCACTGTGTGTGTGGGGGGGGGGATCAGTTACTGTGTGTGTGGGTCGGATTAGCCGTTGTGTGTGGGGGGGATCAGTCACTGGGTGTGGGGCGGGGTGGATCAGTCACTGTGTGTGTGGGTCGGATCAGTCGCTGTGTGTGGGGGGGATCAGTCACTGGGTGTGGGGGGATCAGTCACTGTGTGTGGGGGGAATCACTCACTGTGTGTGGGGGGGATCAGTCACTGTGTGTGTGCGGGGGAATCAGTCACTGTGTGTGTGGGGGGGAACAGTCACTGTGTGTGTGGGGGGGGATCAGTCACTGTGTGTGTCGGGGGGAACATTCACTGTGTGTGTGGGGGGGATCACTCACTGTGTGTGGGGGGGGGATCAGTCACTGTGTGTGTGCGGGGTGATCAGCCACTGTCTGTGTGGGGGATCAGTCACTGTGTGTGGGGGAGGGATCAGTCACTGTGTGTTGGTCGGGGGGATCAGTCACTGTGTGTGGGGGGGATCAGTCACTGTGTGTGGGTCGGGGGCATCAATCACTGCGTGTGGGGGGGATCAGTGACTGTGTGTGGGGGGGGATCAGTCACTGTGTGCGGGGGGGATCAGTCAATGTGTGTGTGTGGGTGGGATCAATCACTGTGTGTGTGGGGGCCATCAATCACTGTGCGTGTATGCGGGCATCAGTCACTGTGTGTGTGTGGAGGGATCAGTCACTGTGTGTGTGGTATGGATCAGTCACTGTGTGTGTGGGGGTGGATCAGTCACTGTGTGTGGGGGGGATCAGTCACTTTGTGTGGGGGGGGGATCAGTCACTGTGTGTGCCGGGGGTCCAGTCACTGTGTGTGGGGGGGGGATCAGTCACTGTGTGTGGGATGGATTAGTCACTGTGTGTGTGGGGGGATCAGTCACTGTGTGTGGGATGGATTAGTCACTGTGTGTGGGGTCGATCAGTCACTGTGTGTGGGGGGGATTAGTCACTGTGTGTGGAGGGGAGGGATCAATCACTGTGTCTGGTGGGGGTTCAGTCACTGTGTGTGTGGGGGGTTCAGTCACTGTGTGTGGGGGTCGTATCAGTTGCTGTGTGTGGTGGGGATCAGTCACTGGTTGTGGGGGGATCATTCACTGTGTGTGGGGGGGATCACTCACTGTGTGTGTGGGGGGCATCAGTCACTGTGTGTGGGGGGGGATGAGTCACTGTGTGTGTGGGGGGGGATTAGTCATTGTGTGTGGGGGGGATCAGTCACTGTGTGGTGGGGGATCAGTCACTGTGTGTGTGGCGGATCAGTCACTGTGTGTGGGGGGGATCAGTCAATGTGTGTTTGTGGGTGGGGATCAGTCACTGTGTGTGTGGTGGCCATCAGTCACTGAATGGGGGGGATCAGTCACTGTGCGTGGGGGGGGGATCAGTCACTGTGTGTGTCGGGGTGATCAGTCACTGTGTTTGGGGGGGATCAGTCACTGTGTGTGTGTGGGAGGATCAGTCACTGTGTGGGGGGGATCAGTCACTGTATGTGTGGGGGCATCAGTCACTGTGTGTTGGGGGGATCAGTCATTGTGTGTGTGGGGGGATCAGTCACTGTGTGTGTGTGGGTGGGGATGAGTCACTGTGTGTGGGGGATATCAGTCACTGTGTGTGTGGAGGGATCAGTCACTGTGTGTGGGGGGGATCAGTCAATGTGTGTGTGTGGGTGGGGATCAGATACTGTGTGTGTGGGGGCCATCAGTCACTGTGTGTGTGGGGGGGATCAGTCACTGTGTGTGGGGGGATCAGTCACTGTGTGTGTGGGGGGGCATCAGTCACTGTGTGTTGTGGATCAGTCACTGTGTGTGTGTGGAGGGATCAGTCACTGTGTGTGTGGGGGGATCAGTCACTGTGTGTGTGGGGGTGGATCAGTCACTGTGTGTTTGGGGGGATCAGTCACTGTGTGCGTCGGGGAGTTTCAGTCACTGTGTGTGGGGGGGATCTGTCACTGTGTGTGGGGGGGATTAGTCACTTCGTGTGGGGTCGATCAGTCACTGTGTGTGGGGGGGCTTAGTCACTGTATGTGGAGGGGATAAGTCACGGTGTGTGGAGGGGAGGGATCAGTCACTGTGTCTGGTGGGGGTTCAGTCACTGAGTGTGTGGGGGGGGATCAGTCACTGTGTGTGTGGGTCGGATCAGTCGCTGTGTGTGGGGGTGATCAGTCAATGGGTGTGGGGGCATCTTTCAATGTGTGTGGGCGGGATCAGTCACTGTGTGTGGGGGAGGGATCAGTCACTGTGTGGTGGGGGATCAGTCACTGTGTGTGGGGGGGGATAAGTCACTGTGTGGTGGGGGATCAGTCCCTGTGTGTTGGTCGGGGGCATCAGTCACTGTGTGTGTGGGGGATCAGTCACTGTGTGTATGGGGGATCAGTCACTGTGTGGTGGGGGATCAGTCACAGTGTGTTGGTCGGGGGCATCAGTCACTGTGTGTGTGGGGGATCAGTCACTGTGTGTGGGTCGGGGGCATCAGTCACTGTGTGTGCGAGGGGGTTCAGTGACTGTGTGTGGGAGGGATCAGTCACAGTGTGTGGGGGGGATCAGTCACTGTGTGTGTGGGGGCATCAGTCACTGTGTGTGTGGGGGGGATCAGTCACTGTGTGTGTGTGTGTGGGATCAATCACTGTGTGTGTGGGGGCCATCAATCACTGTGCGTGTATGCGGGCATCAATCACTGTGTGTGTGTGGAGGGATCAGTCACTGTGTGTGTGGTATGGATCAGTCACTGTGTGTGTGGGGGTGGATCAGTCACTGTGTGTGGGGGGGATCAGTCACTTTGTGTGGGGGGGGGATCAGTCACTGTGTGTGCCGGGGGTTCCAGTCACTGTTGTTGGGGGAATCAGTCACTGTGTGTGGGATGGATTAGTCACTGTGTGTGGGGTCGATCAGTCACTGTGTGTGGGGGAGGGATCAGTCACTGTGTGTTGGTCGGGGGGATTAGTCATTGCGTGTGGGGGGGATCAGTGACTGTGTGTGGGGGGGATCAGTCACTGTTTGTGGGGGGGATCAGTCACTGTGTGTGTGTGGGTGGGATCAATCACTGTGTGTGTGGGGGCCATCAATCACTGTGCGTGTATGCGGGCATCAATCACTGTGTGTGTGTGGAGGGATCAGTCACTGTGTGTGTGGTATGGATCAGTCACTGTGTGTGTGGGGGTGGATCAGTCACTGTGTGTGGGTGGGATTAGTCACTGTGTGTGGGGTCGATCAGTCACTGTGTGTGGGGGGGATTAGTCACTGTGTGTGGAGGGGATAAGTCACGGTGTGTGGAGGAGAGGGATCAGTCACTGTGTCTGGTGGGGGTTCAGTCACTGTGTGTGTGGGGGGGGATCAGTCACTGTGTGTGGGGGTCGTATCAGTTGCTGTGTGTGGTGGGGATCAGTCACTGGGTGTGGGGGGATCATTCACTGTGTGTGGGGGGGATCACTCACTGTGTGTGGGGGGATCAGTCACTGTGTGTGCCGGGGGGTCCAGTCACTGTGGTTGGGGGAATCAGTCACTGTGTGTGGGATGGATTAGTCACTGTGTGTGGGGTCGATCAGTCACTGTGTGTGGGGGGGATTAGTCACTGTGTGTGGAGGGGATAAGTCACGGTGTGTGGAGGAGAGGGATCAGTCACTGTGTCTGGTGGGGGTTCAGTCACTGTGTGTGTGGGGGGGGGATCAGTCACTGTGTGTGGGGGTCGTATCAGTTGCTGTGTGTGGTGGGGATCAGTCACTGGGTGTGGGGGGATCATTCACTGTGTGTGGGGGGGATCACTCACTGTGTGTGGGGGGATCAGTCACTGTGTGTGTGGGGGATCAGTCACTGTGTGTGGGTCGGGGGCATCAGTCACTGTGTGTGGGGGGGGGGTGCAGTCACTGTGTGTGGGGGGATCAGTCACTTTGTGAGGGAGTATCAGTCATTGTGTGTGTGGGGATGGGTTCAGTCACTGTGTGTGGGGGGATTAGTAAATGTGTGTGTGGGGGGGATCAGTCACTGTGTGTGGGGGGGATCAGTCACTGTGTGTGTGGGGGGATCAGTCACTGAGTGGGGGGATCAATCATTGTGTTTGGGGGGGATCAGTCACTGTGTGTGTGTTGGGCGATCAGTCATTGTTTGTTTGGGGCATCAGTCACTGTGAGTGGGGGGATAAGTCACTGCCTGTGTGTGTGGGGGGGGATCAGTCACCGTGTGTGTGGGGGGGGATCAGTCACCGTGTGTTTGGGGGGGGATCAGTCATTGTGTGTGGCCGGGGATTAGTCACTGTGTATGTGTGGAGGGATCAGTCACAGTGTGTGGGGGGGATCAGTCAATGTGTGTGTATGGGTGGGGTCAGTCACTGTGTGTGTGGGGTCCATCAGTCACTGTGTGTGTGGGGGGGCATCAGTCACTGTTTGTGTGGGGATCAGTCACTGTGTGTGTGGGGGATCAGTCACTGGTTGTGGGTCGGGGGCATCAGTCCCTGTGTGTGGGGGGGTTCAGTGACTGTGTGTGGGTGGGATCAGTCACAGTGTGTGGGGGGGATCAGTCAATGTGTGTGTGTGGGTGGGATCAGTCACTGTGTGTATGGGGGCATCAGTCACTATGTGTTGGGGATCAGTCACTGTGTGTTGGTCGGGGGCATCAGTCACTGTGTGTGGGGGGGATCAGTCAATGTGTGTGGGGGGGATCAGTCACTGTGTGTGGGGGGATCAGTCAATGTGTGTGTGTGGGTGGGATCAATCACTGTGTGTGTGGGGACATCAGTCACTGTGTGTGTGTGTGTGGGGGGATCAGTCACTGTGTGTGGGTCGGGGGCATCAGTCACTGTGTGTGGGGGGTATCACTCACTGTGTGTGGGGCAGGGATCAGTCACTGTGTGTGGGGGGGGGAGCAGTCACTGTGTGGTGGGGGATCAGTCACTGTGTCTGTGGGGGGATCAGTCACTGTGTGTGGGAGGATCAGTCATTGTGTGTGGGTCGGGGGCATCAGTCACTGTGTGTGGGGGGGGATCAGTCACTGTGTGTGGGGGGGATCAGTCACTGTGTGTGGGAGGATCAGTCATTGTGTGTGGGGGGATCAGTCACTGTGTGTGGGTCGGGGGCATCAGTCACTGTGTGTGGGGGGGGATCAGTCACTGTGTGGGGGGGATCAGTCACTGTGTGTGGGGGGATCAGTCACTGTGTGTGGGTCGGGGGCATCAGTCACTGTGTGTGGGGGGGGATCAGTCACTGTGTGTGGGGGGGATCAGTCACTGTGTGTGGGAGGATCAGTCATTGTGTGTGTGGGGGTGGGTTCAGTCACTGTGCGTGGGGGGATCAGTCACTGTGTGTGTGTGGGAGCATCAGTCACTGTGTTGGGGATCAGTCACTGTGTGTGTGGTGGGATCAGTCACTGTGTGTGTGCGTGGGGGATCAGTCACTGTGTGTGGGAGGGATCAGTCACTGTGTGTGGGGAGGGATCAGTCACTGTGTGTGTCGAGAGGGGTCAGTCACTGTGTGTGTGGGGGGGGGGATCAGTTACTGTGTGTGTGGGTCGGATTAGCCGTTGTGTGTGGGGGGCATCAGTCACTGGGTGTGGGGGGGGGTGGATCAGTCACTGTGTGTGTGGGTCGGATCAGTCGCTGTGTGTGGGGGGGATCAGTCACTGGGTGTGGGGGGATCAGTCACTGTGTGTGGGGGGAATCACTCACTGTGTGTGGGGGGGGATCAGTCACTGTGTGTGTGCGGGGGAATCAGTCACTGTGTGTGTGGGGGGGAACAGTCACTATGTGTGTGGGGGGGGATCAGTCACTGTGTGTGTGGGGGGGCATCAGTCACTGTGTGTTGTGGATCAGTCACTGTGTGTGTGTGGAGGGATCAGTCACTGTGTGTGTGGGGGGATCAGTCACTGTGTGTGTGGGGGTGGATCAGTCACTGTGTGTTTGGGGGGATCAGTCACTGTGTGCGTCGGGGAGTTTCAGTCACTGTGTGTGGGGGGGATCTGTCACTGTGTGTGGGGGGGATTAGTCACTTCGTGTGGGGTCGATCAGTCACTGTGTGTGGGGGGGCTTAGTCACTGTATGTGGAGGGGATAAGTCACGGTGTGTGGAGGGGAGGGATCAGTCACTGTGTCTGGTGGGGGTTCAGTCACTGAGTGTGTGGGGGGGGATCAGTCACTGTGTGTGTGGGTCGGATCAGTCGCTGTGTGTGGGGGTGATCAGTCAATGGGTGTGGGGGCATCTTTCAATGTGTGTGGGCGGGATCAGTCACTGTGTGTGGGGGAGGGATCAGTCACTGTGTGGTGGGGGATCAGTCACTGTGTGTGGGGGGGATAAGTCACTGTGTGGTGGGGGATCAGTCCCTGTGTGTTGGTCGGGGGCATCAGTCACTGTGTGTGTGGGGGATCAGTCACTGTGTGTATGGGGGATCAGTCACTGTGTGGTGGGGGATCAGTCACAGTGTGTTGGTCGGGGGCATCAGTCTCTGTGTGTGTGGGGGATCAGTCACTGTGTGTGTGGGGGATCAGTCACTGTGTGTGGGTCGGGGGCATCAGTCACTGTGTGTGCGGGGGGGTTCAGTGACTGTGTGTGGGAGGGATCAGTCACAGTGTGTGGGGGGGATCAGTCACTGTGTGTGTGGGGGCATCAGTCACTGTGTGTGTGGGGGGGATCAGTCACTGTGTGTGTGTGTGTGGGATCAATCACTGTGTGTGTGGGGGCCATCAATCACTGTGCGTGTATGCGGGCATCAATCACTGTGTGTGTGTGGAGGGATCAGTCACTGTGTGTGTGGTATGGATCAGTCACTGTGTGTGTGGGGGTGGATCAGTCACTGTGTGTGGGGGGGATCAGTCACTTTGTGTGGGGGGGGGATCAGTCACTGTGTGTGCCGGGGGTTCCAGTCACTGTTGTTGGGGGAATCAGTCACTGTGTGTGGGATGGATTAGTCACTGTGTGTGGGGTCGATCAGTCACTGTGTGTGGGGGAGGGATCAGTCACTGTGTGTTGGTCGGGGGGATTAGTCATTGCGTGTGGGGGGGATCAGTGACTGTGTGTGGGGGGGATCAGTCACTGTTTGTGGGGGGATCAGTCACTGTGTGTGTGTGGGTGGGATCAATCACTGTGTGTGTGGGGGCCATCAATCACTGTGCGTGTATGCGGGCATCAATCACTGTGTGTGTGTGGAGGGATCAGTCACTGTGTGTGTGGTATGGATCAGTCACTGTGTGTGTGGGGGTGGATCAGTCACTGTGTGTGGGTGGGATTAGTCACTGTGTGTGGGGTCGATCAGTCACTGTGTGTGGGGGGGATTAGTCACTGTGTGTGGAGGGGATAAGTCACGGTGTGTGGAGGAGAGGGATCAGTCACTGTGTCTGGTGGGGGTTCAGTCACTGTGTGTGTGGGGGGGGATCAGTCACTGTGTGTGGGGGTCGTATCAGTTGCTGTGTGTGGTGGGGATCAGTCACTGGGTGTGGGGGGATCATTCACTGTGTGTGGGGGGGATCACTCACTGTGTGTGGGGGGATCAGTCACTGTGTGTGCCGGGGGGTCCAGTCACTGTGGTTGGGGGAATCAGTCACTGTGTGTGGGATGGATTAGTCACTGTGTGTGGGGTCGATCAGTCACTGTGTGTGGGGGGGATTAGTCACTGTGTGTGGAGGGGATAAGTCACGGTGTGTGGAGGAGAGGGATCAGTCACTGTGTCTGGTGGGGGTTCAGTCACTGTGTGTGTGGGGGGGGGATCAGTCACTGTGTGTGGGGGTCGTATCAGTTGCTGTGTGTGGTGGGGATCAGTCACTGGGTGTGGGGGGATCATTCACTGTGTGTGGGGGGGATCACTCACTGTGTGTGGGGGGATCAGTCACTGTGTGTGTGGGGGATCAGTCACTGTGTGTGGGTCGGGGGCATCAGTCACTGTGTGTGGGGGGGGGGGTGCAGTCACTGTGTGTGGGGGGATCAGTCACTTTGTGAGGGAGTATCAGTCATTGTGTGTGTGGGGATGGGTTCAGTCACTGTGTGTGGGGGGATTAGTAAATGTGTGTGTGGGGGGGATCAGTCACTGTGTGTGGGGGGGATCAGTCACTGTGTGTGTGGGGGGATCAGTCACTGAGTGGGGGGATCAATCATTGTGTTTGGGGGGGTTCAGTCACTGTGTGTGTGTTGGGCGATCAGTCATTGTTTGTTTGGGGCATCTGTCACTGTGAGTGGGGGGATAAGTCACTGCCTGTGTGTGTGGGGGGGGATCAGTCACCGTGTGTGTGGGGGGGGATCAGTCACCGTGTGTTTGGGGGGGGGATCAGTCATTGTGTGTGGCCGGGGATTAGTCACTGTGTATGTGTGGAGGGATCAGTCACAGTGTGTGGGGGGGATCAGTCAATGTGTGTGTATGGGTGGGGTCAGTCACTGTGTGTGTGGGGTACATCAGTCACTGTGTGTGTGGGGGGGCATCAGTCACTGTTTGTGTGGGGATCAGTCACTGTGTGTGTGGGGGATCAGTCACTGGTTGTGGGTCGGGGGCATCAGTCCCTGTGTGTGGGGGGGTTCAGTGACTGTGTGTGGGTGGGATCAGTCACAGTGTGTGGGGGGGATCAGTCAATGTGTGTGTGTGGGTGGGATCAGTCACTGTGTGTATGGGGGCATCAGTCACTATGTGTTGGGGATCAGTCACTGTGTGTTGGTCGGGGGCATCAGTCACTGTGTGTGGGGGGGATCAGTCAATGTGTGTGGGGGGGATCAGTCACTGTGTGTGGGGGGATCAGTCAATGTGTGTGTGTGGGTGGGATCAATCACTGTGTGTGTGGGGACCATCAGTCACTGTGTGTGTGTGTGTGGGGGATCAGTCACTGTGTGTGGGTCGGGGGCATCAGTCACTGTGTGTGGGGGGTATCACTCACTGTGTGTGGGGCAGGGATCAGTCACTGTGTGTGGGGGGGGGAGCAGTCACTGTGTGGTGGGGGATCAGTCACTGTGTCTGTGGGGGGATCAGTCACTGTGTGTGGGAGGATCAGTCATTGTGTGTGGGTCGGGGGCATCAGTCACTGTGTGTGGGGGGGGATCAGTCACTGTGTGTGGGGGGGATCAGTCACTGTGTGTGGGAGGATCAGTCATTGTGTGTGGGGGGATCAGTCACTGTGTGTGGGTCGGGGGCATCAGTCACTGTGTGTGGGGGGGGATCAGTCACTGTGTGGGGGGGGATCAGTCACTGTGTGTGGGGGGATCAGTCACTGTGTGTGGGTCGGGGGCATCAGTCACTGTGTGTGGGGGGGGGATCAGTCACTGTGTGTGGGGGGGATCAGTCACTGTGTGTGGGAGGATCAGTCATTGTGTGTGTGGGGGTGGGTTCAGTCACTGTGCGTGGGGGGATCAGTCACTGTGTGTGTGTGGGAGCATCAGTCACTGTGTTGGGGATCAGTCACTGTGTGTGTGGTGGGATCAGTCACTGTGTGTGTGCGTGGGGGATCAGTCACTGTGTGTGGGAGGGATCAGTCACTGTGTGTGGGGAGGGATCAGTCACTGTGTGTGTCGAGAGGGGTCAGTCACTGTGTGTGTGGGGGGGGGGATCAGTTACTGTGTGTGTGGGTCGGATTAGCCGTTGTGTGTGGGGGGCATCAGTCACTGGGTGTGGGGGGGGGTGGATCAGTCACTGTGTGTGTGGGTCGGATCAGTCGCTGTGTGTGGGGGGGATCAGTCACTGGGTGTAGGGGGATCAGTCACTGTGTGTGGGGGGAATCACTCACTGTGTGTGGGGGGGGATCAGTCACTGTGTGTGTGCGGGGGAATCAGTCACTGTGTGTGTGGGGGGGAACAGTCACTATGTGTGTGGGGGGGGATCAGTCACTGTGTGTGTCGGGGGGAACATTCACTGTGTGTGTGGGGGGGATCACTCACTGTGTGTGGGGGGGGATCAGTCACTGTGTGTGTGCGGGGGGATCAGCCACTGTCTGTGTGGGGGATCAGTCACTGTGTGTGGGGGAGGGATCAGTCACTGTGTGTTGGTCGGGGGGATCAGTCACTGTGTGTGGGGGGGATCAGTCACTGTGTGTGGGTCGGGGGCATCAATCACTGCGTGTGGGGGGGATCAGTGACTGTGTGTGGGGGGGGATCAGTCACTGTGTGCGGGGGGGATCAGTCAATGTGTGTGTGTGGGTGGGATCAATCACTGTGTGTGTGGGGGCCATCAATCACTGTGCGTGTATGCGGGCATCAGTCACTGTGTGTGTGTGGAGGGATCAGTCACTGTGTGTGTGGTATAGATCAGTCACTGTGTGTGTGGGGGTGGATCAGTCACTGTGTGTGGGGGGGATCAGTCACTTTGTGTGGGGGGGGATCAGTCACTGTGTGTGCCGGGGGTCCAGTCACTGTGTGTGGGGGGGGATCAGTCACTGTGTGTGGGATGGATTAGTCACTGTGTGTGTGGGGGGATCAGTCACTGTGTGTGGGATGGATTAGTCACTGTGTGTGGGGTCGATCAGTCACTGTGTGTGGGGGGGATTAGTCACTGTGTGTGGAGGGGAGGGATCAATCACTGTGTCTGGTGGGGGTTCAGTCACTGTGTGTGTGGGGGGGATCAGTCACTGTGTGTGGGGGTCGTATCAGTTGCTGTGTGTGGTGGGGATCAGTCACTGGGTGGGGGGGGGGATCATTCACTGTGTGTGGGGGGGATCACTCACTGTGTGTGTGGGGGGCATCAGTCACTGTGTGTGGGGGGGGATGAGTCACTGTGTGTGTGGGGGGGGATTAGTCATTGTGTGTGTGGGGGATCAGTCACTGTGTGTGTGGGGGGGATCAGTCACTGTGTGGTGGGGGATCAGTCACTGTGTGTGTGGCGGATCAGTCACTGTGTGTGGGGGGGATCAGTCAATGTGTGTTTGTGGGTGGGGATCAGTCACTGTGTGTGTGGGGGCCATCAGTCACTGAATGGGGGGGATCAGTCACTGTGCGTGGGGGGGGGATCAGTCACTGTGTGTGTCGGGGTGATCAGTCACTGTGTTTTGGGGGGATCAGTCACTGTGTGTGTGTGGGAGGATCAGTCACTGTGTGGGGGGGGATCAGTCACTGTATGTGTGGGGGCATCAGTCACTGTGTGTTGGGGGGATGAGTCATTGTGTGTGTGGGGGGATCAGTCACTGTGTGTGTGTTAGTGCATCAGTCACTGTGTGTATGGGGTGATCAGTCACTGTGTGTGTGTGGGTGGGGATGAGTCACTGTGTGTGGGGGATATCAGTCACTGTGTGTGTGGAGGGATCAGTCACTGTGTGTGGGGGGGATCAGTCAATGTGTGTGTGTGGGTGGGGATCAGATACTGTGTGTGTGGGGGCCATCAGTCACTGTGTGTGTGGGGGGGATCAGTCACTGTGTGTGGGGGGATCAGTCACTGTGTGTGTGGGGGGGCATCAGTCACTGTGTGTTGTGGATCAGTCACTGTGTGTGTGTGGAGGGATCAGTCACTGTGTGTGGGGGGATCAGTCACTGTGTGTGTGGGGGTGGATCAGTCACTGTGTGTTTGGGGGGATCAGTCACTGTGTGCGTCGGGGAGTTTCAGTCACTGTGTGTGGGGGGGATCTGTCACTGTGTGTGGGGGGGATTAGTCACTTCGTGTGGGGTCGATCAGTCACTGTGTGTGGGGGGGCTTAGTCACTGTATGTGGAGGGGATAAGTCACGGTGTGTGGAGGGGAGGGATCAGTCACTGTGTCTGGTGGGGGTTCAGTCACTGAGTGTGTGGGGGGGGATCAGTCACTGTGTGTGTGGGTCGGATCAGTCGCTGTGTGTGGGGGTGATCAGTCAATGGGTGTGGGGGCATCTTTCAATGTGTGTGGGCGGGATCAGTCACTGTGTGTGGGGGAGGGATCAGTCACTGTGTGGTGGGGGATCAGTCACTGTGTGTGGGGGGGATCAGTCACTGTGTGGTGGGGGATCAGTCCCTGTGTTTTGGTCGGGGGCATCAGTCACTGTGTGTGTGGGGGATCAGTCACTGTGTGTATGGGGGATCAGTCACTGTGTGGTGGGGGATCAGTCACTGTGTGTGTGGGGGGGATCAGTCACTGTGTGGTGGGGGATCAGTCACAGTGTGTTGGTCGGGGGCATCAGTCTCTGTGTGTGTGGGGGATCAGTCACTGTGTGTGTGGGGGATCAGTCACTGTGTGTGGGTCGGGGGCATCAGTCACTGTGTGTGGGGGGGGGTTCAGTGAATGTGTGTGGGAGGGATCAGTCACAGTGTGTGGGGGGGATCAGTCACTGTGTGTGTGGGGGCATCAGTCACTGTGTGTGTGGGGGGGATCAGTCACTGTGTGTGTGTGTGTGGGATCAATCACTGTGTGTGTGGGGGCCATCAATCACTGTGCGTGTATGCGGGCATCAATCACTGTGTGTGTGTGGAGGGATCAGTCACTGTGTGTGTGGTATGGATCAGTCACTGTGTGTGTGGGGGTGGATCAGTCACTGTGTGTGGGGGGGATCAGTCACTTTGTGTGGGGGGGGGGATCAGTCACTGTGTGTGCCGGGGGTTCCAGTCACTGTTGTTGGGGGAATCAGTCACTGTGTGTGGGATGGATTAGTCACTGTGTGTGGGGTCGATCAGTCACTGTGTGTGGGGGAGGGATCAGTCACTGTGTGTTGGTCGGGGGGATTAGTCATTGCGTGTGGGGGGGATCAGTGACTGTGTGTGGGGGGGATCAGTCACTGTTTGTGGGGGGGATCAGTCACTGTGTGTGTGTGGGTGGGATCAATCACTGTGTGTGTGGGGGCCATCAATCACTGTGCGTGTATGCGGGCATCAATCACTGTGTGTGTGTGGAGGGATCAGTCACTGTGTGTGTGGTATGGATCAGTCACTGTGTGTGTGGGGGTGGATCAGTCACTGTGTGTGGGTGGGATTCGTCACTGTGTGTGGGGTCGATCAGTCACTGTGTGTGGGGGGGATTAGTCACTGTGTGTGGAGGGGATAAGTCACGGTGTGTGGAGGAGAGGGATCAGTCACTGTGTCTGGTGGGGGTTCAGTCACTGTGTGTGTGTGGGGGGGATTAGTCACTGTGTGTGGGGTCGATCAGTCACTGTGTGTGGGGGGGATTAGTCACTGTGTGTGGGGGGGATTAGTCACTTCGTGTGGGGTCGATCAGTCACTGTGTGTGGGGGGGCTTAGTCACTGTATGTGGAGGGGATAAGTCACGGTGTGTGGAGGGGAGGGATCAGTCACTGTGTCTGGTGGGGGTTCAGTCACTGAGTGTGTGGGGGGGGATCAGTCACTGTGTGTGTGGGTCGGATCAGTCGCTGTGTGTGGGGGTGATCAGTCAATGGGTGTGGGGGCATCTTTCAATGTGTGTGGGCGGGATCAGTCACTGTGTGTGGGGGAGGGATCAGTCACTGTGTGGTGGGGGATCAGTCACTGTGTGTGGGGGGGATCAGTCACTGTGTGGTGGGGGATCAGTCCCTGTGTGTTGGTCGGGGGCATCAGTCACTGTGTGTGTGGGGGATCAGTCACTGTGTGTATGGGGGATCAGTCACTGTGTGGTGGGGGATCAGTCACTGTGTGTGTGGGGGGGATCAGTCACTGTGTGGTGGGGGATCAGTCACAGTGTGTTGGTCGGGGGCATCAGTCTCTGTGTGTGTGGGGGATCAGTCACTGTGTGTGTGGGGGATCAGTCACTGTGTGTGGGTCGGGGGCATCAGTCACTGTGTGTGGGGGGGGGTTCAGTGAATGTGTGTGGGAGGGATCAGTCACAGTGTGTGGGGGGGATCAGTCACTGTGTGTGTGGGGGCATCAGTCACTGTGTGTGTGGGGGGGATCAGTCACTGTGTGTGTGTGTGTGGGATCAATCACTTTGTGTGTGGGGGCCATCAATCACTGTGCGTGTATGCGGGCATCAATCACTGTGTGTGTGTGGAGGGATCAGTCACTGTGTGTGTGGTATGGATCAGTCACTGTGTGTGTGGGGGTGGATCAGTCACTGTGTGTGGGGGGGATCAGTCACTTTGTGTGGGGGGTGGGATCAGTCACTGTGTGTGCCGGGGGTTCCAGTCACTGTTGTTGGGGGAATCAGTCACTGTGTGTGGGATGGATTAGTCACTGTGTGTGGGGTCGATCAGTCACTGTGTGTGGGGGAGGGATCAGTCACTGTGTGTTGGTCGGGGGGATTAGTCATTGCGTGTGGGGGGGATCAGTGACTGTGTGTGGGGGGGATCAGTCACTGTTTGTGGGGGGGATCAGTCACTGTGTGTGTGTGGGTGGGATCAATCACTGTGTGTGTGGGGGCCATCAATCACTGTGCGTGTATGCGGGCATCAATCACTGTGTGTGTGTGGAGGGATCAGTCACTGTGTGTGTGGTATGGATCAGTCACTGTGTGTGTGGGGGTGGATCAGTCACTGTGTGTGGGGGGGATTAGTCACTGTGTGTGGGGTCGATCAGTCACTGTGTGTGGGGGGGATTAGTCACTGTGTGTGGAGGGGATAAGTCACGGTGTGTGGAGGAGAGGGATCAGTCACTGTGTCTGGTGGGGGTTCAGTCACTGTGTGTGTGGGGGGGGATCAGTCACTGTGTGTGGGGGTCGTATCAGTTGCTGTGTGTGGTGGGGATCAGTCACTGGGTGTGGGGGGATCATTCACTGTGTGTGGGGGGGATCACTCACTGTGTGTGGGGGGATCAGTCACTGTGTGTGCCGGGGGGTCCAGTCACTGTGGTTGGGGGAATCAGTCACTGTGTGTGGGATGGATTAGTCACTGTGTGTGGGGTCGATCAGTCACTGTGTGTGGGGGGGATTAGCCACTGTGTGTGGAGGGGATAAGTCACGGTGTGTGGAGGAGAGGGATCAGTCACTGTGTCTGGTGGGGGTTCAGTCACTGTGTGTGTGGGGGGGGATCAGTCACTGTGTGTGGGGGTCGTATCAGTTGCTGTGTGTGGTGGGGATCAGTCACTGGGTGTGGGGGGATCATTCACTGTGTGTGGGGGGGATCACTCACTGTGTGTGGGGGGATCAGTCACTGTGTGTGTGGGGGATCAGTCACTGTGTGTGGGTCGGGGGCATCAGTCACTGTGTGTGGGGGGGGAGTGCAGTCACTGTGTGTGGGGGGATCAGTCACTTTGTGAGGGAGTATCAGTCATTGTGTGTGTGGGGATGGGTTCAGTCACTGTGTGTGGGGGGATTAGTAAATGTGTGTGTGGGGGGGATCAGTCACTGTGTGTGGGGGGGATCAGTCACTGTGTGTGTGGGGGGATCAGTCACTGAGTGGGGGGATCAATCATTGTGTTTGGGGGGGATCAGTCACTGTGTGTGTGTTGGGCGATCAGTCATTGTTTGTTTGGGGCATCAGTCACTGTGTATGTGTGGAGGGATCAGTCACAGTGTGTGGGGGGGATCAGTCAATGTGTGTGTATGGGTGGGATCAGTCACTGTGTGTGTGGGGTCCATCAGTCACTGTGTGTGTGGGGGGGCATCAGTCACTGTTTGTGTGGGGATCAGTCACTGTGTGTGTGGGGGATCAGTCACTGGTTGTGGGTCGGGGGCATCAGTCCCTGTGTGTGGGGGGGTTCAGTGACTGTGTGTGGGTGGGATCAGTCACAGTGTGTGGGGGGGATCAGTCAATGTGTGTGTGTGGGTGGGATCAGTCACTGTGTGTATGGGGGCATCAGTCACTATGTGTTGGGGATCAGTCACTGTATGTTGGTCGGGGGCATCAGTCACTGTGTGTGGGGGGGGATCAGTCAATGTGTGTGGGGGGGATCAGTCACTGTGTGTGGGGGGATCAGTCAATGTGTGTGTGTGGGTGGGATCAATCACTGTGTGTGTGGGGACCATCAGTCACTGTGTGTGTGTGTGGGGGGGATCAGTCACTGTGTGTGGGTCGGGGGCATCAGTCACTGTGTGTGGGGGGTATCACTCACTGTGTGTGGGGCAGGGATCAGTCACTGTGTGTGGGGGGGGGAGCAGTCACTGTGTGGTGGGGGATCAGTCACTGTGTGTGTGGGGGGATCAGTCACTGTGTGTGGGAGGATCAGTCATTGTGTGTGGGTCGGGGGCATCAGTCACTGTGTGTGGGGGGGGATCAGTCACTGTGTGTGGGGGGGATCAGTCACTGTGTGTGGGAGGATCAGTCATTGTGTGTGGGGGGATCAGTCACTGTGTGTGGGTCGGGGGCATCAGTCACTGTGTGTGGGGGGGGATCAGTCACTGTGTGGGGGGGGATCAGTCACTGTGTGTGGGGGGATCAGTCACTGTGTGTGGGTCGGGGGCATCAGTCACTGTGTGTGGGGGGGGATCACTCACTGTGTGTGGGGGGGATCAGTCACTTTGTGTGGGAGGATCAGTCATTGTGTGTGTGGGGGTGGGTTCAGTCACTGTGCGTGGGGGGATCAGTCACTGTGTGTGGGAGGATCAGTCATTGTGTGTGTGGGGGTGGGTTCAGTCACTGTGTGTGGGGGGATTAGTCAATGTGTGTGTGGGGGTGGATCAGTCACTGTGTGTATGTGGGGGGATGAGTCACTGTGTGTGTGGGTCGTATCAGTTGCTGTGTGTGGTGGGGATCAGTCACTGGGTGTGGGGGGATCAGTCACTGTGTGTGTGTTGGGGGATCAGTCACTGTTTGTTAGGGGCATCAGTCACTGTGTGTGGGGGGATAAGTCACTGTGTGTGTGTGGGGGGGATCAGTCACCGTGTGTGTGGGGGGGGGATCAGTCACTGTGTGTGTCGGGGGTGGGATCAGTCACTGTGTGTGGGGCGATTAGTCACTGTGTGTGTGGGGGTTCAGTCACTGTGTGTGTGTGGGGTGGGATCATTCATTGTGTGTGGCCGGGGATCAGTCACTGTGTGTGGTGGGGGGGATCAGTCACTGTGTGTGTCGGGGGGGGGGAATCAGTCACTGTGTGTGGGGGGATTAGTCACTGTGTGTGTCGGGGGGGGGGAATCAGTCACTGTGTGTGGGGGGATTAGTCACTGTGTGTGTGGGGGTTCAGTCACTGTGTGTGTGGCGGGGGATCAGTCATTGTGTGTGTGGGGGGATCAGTCATTGTGTGTATGGGGGGATCAAGCACTTTGTGTGGGGGGATCAGTCACTGTGCGGGTGGGGATCAGTCACTGTGTTTGTGTTGGGGGATCAGTCACTGTGTGGGGGTGATCAGTCACTGTGTGGGTGGGAATCAGTCTAACTGTGTGTGTGGGGGGGATCAGTCACTGTGTGTGTGGGGGATCAGTCACTGTGTGTGTGTGGGTGTATCAGTCACTGTGTGTGTGGGGGTTCAGTCACTGTGTGTGTGGGTGATCAGTCACTGTGTGTGGGGGGGGGGGGGGTCAGTCAATGTGTGTGTGTGTGGCCGGGGATCATTCACTGTGTATGTGTGGGGGTGGATCAGTCACTGTGTGTGGGTGGGATCAGTCACTGTGTGTTTATGGGGATCAGTCACTGGTTGGGGGGGATCAGTCACTGTGTGGGTGTGGGGGATCAGTCACTGTGTGTGTGTGTGGGGGGGATCAGTTACTGTGTGTGTGTGGGGCGATCATTCACTGTGTGTGTGGGTGGGATCAGTCGCTGTGAGTGGGGGGGGATCAGTCACTGTGTGTGGGCCGGATCAGTCACTGTGTGTGGGGGGGATCAGTCACTGCGTGTGTGACGGGAGATCAGTCACGGTGTGGTGGGGGATCAGTCACTGTGTGTGAGTCGGGGTCATCAGTCACTGTGTGTGGGGGGGATCAGTCACTGTGTGTGTGTGGGTGGGGATCAGTCACTGTGTGTGTGGGCCGGATCAGTCGCTGTTAGTGGGGGTGATCAGTCAATGGGTGTGGGGGCATCTGTCACTGTGTGTGGGGGGGATCAGTCACTGTGTGTGGGGGAGGGATCAGTCACTGTGTGGTGGGGGATCAGTCACTGTGTGTGGGGGGGGGGATCAGTCACTGTGTGGTGGGGGATCAGTCCCTGTGTGTTGGTCGGGGGCATCAGTCACTGTGTGTGTGGGGGATCAGTCACTGTGTGTTTGGGGGATCAGTCACTGTGTGGTGGGGGATCAGTCACTGTGTGTGTGGGGGGGATCAGTCACTGTGTGGTGGGGGATCAGTCACTGTGTGTTGGTCGGGGGCATCAGTCTCTGTGTGTGTGGGGTATCAGTCACTGTGTGTGTGGGGGATCAGTCACTGTGTGTGGGTCGGGGGCATCAGTGACTGTGTGTGGGGGGGGGGTTCAGTGACTGTGTGTGGGGGGGATCAGTCACAGTGTGTGGGGGGGATCAGTCACTGTGTGTGTGGGGGATCAGACACTGTGTGTGTGGGGGTGGATCAGTCACTGTGTGTGGGGGGGATCAGTCACTTTGTGTGGGGGGGGATCAGTCACTGTGTGTGTCGGGGGGGTCCAATCACTGTGTGTGGAGGGGGATCAGTCACTGTGTGTGGGATGGATTAGTCACTGTGTGTGGGGGGGATTAGTCACTGTGTGTGGGGGGGATTAGTCACTGCGTCTGGTGGGGGTTCAGTCACTGTGTGTGTGGGGGGTGGATCAGTCACGGTGTGTGTGGGTCGGATCAGTCGCTGTGTGTGGGGGGGATCAGTCACTGGGTGTGGGGGGATCAGTCACTGTTTGTGGGGGGGATCACTCACTGTGTGTGGGGCAGGGATCAGTCACTGTGTGTGCGGGGGGATCAGTCACTGTGTGTGGGGGGGATCAGTCATTCTGTGTGTGGGGGGGATCAGTCACTGTGTGTGTGGGGGATCAGTCACTGTGTGTGGGGGAGGGATCAGTCACTGTGTGTTGGTCGGGGGCATCAGTCACTGTGTTTTGGGGGGATCAGTCACTGTGTGTGTGTGGGGTTCATTCACTGTGTGTTTGGGGGATCAGTCACTGTGTGTGGGGGGGATCAGTGACTGTGTGTGGGGGAGATCAGTCACTGTGTGTGGGGGGGATCAGTCAATGTGTGTGTGTGGGTGGGATCAATCACTGTTTGTGTGGGGGCCATCAATCACTGTGCGTGTATGCGGGCATCAGTCACTGTGTGTGTGTGGAGGGTTCAGTCACTCTGTGTGTGGTATGGATCAGTCACTGTGTGTGTGGGGGATCAGTCACTGTGTGTGTGGGGATTCAGTCACTGTGTGTGTGTGGGGGTATCAGTCACTTTGTGTGTGGGGGATCAGTCACTGTGTGTGGGGGCGGGTCAGTCACTGTGTGTGTGGGTCGGATCAGTCACTGTGTGTTTATGGGGATCAGTCACTGGTTGGGGGGGATCAGTCTCTGTATGTGTGGGCGGGGATCATTCACTGTGTATGTGTGGGGGTGGATCAGTCACTGTGTGTGGGTGGGATCAGTCACTGTGTGTTTATGGGGATCAGTCACTGGTTGGGGGGGATCAGTCTCTGTGTGTTGAGGATCAGTCACTGTGTGTGTGTGGAGGGATCAGTCACTGTGTGTGGGGGGGATCAGTCAATGTGTGTGTGTGGGTGGGGATCAGTCACTGTGTGTGTGGGGGCCATCAGTCACTGGGTGTGTGGGGGGGATCAGTCACTGTGTGTGGGGGGATCAGTCACTGTGTGTGTGGGGGGGCATCAGTCACTGTGTGTTGTGGATCAGTCACTGTGTGTGTGTGGAGGGATCAGTCACTGTGTGTGTGGGGGGATCAGTCACTGTGTGTGTGGGGGTGGATCAGTCACTGTGTGTTTGGGGGGATCAGTCACTGTGTGCGTCGGGGAGTTTCAGTCACTGTGTGTGGGGGGGATCTGTCACTGTGTGTGGGGGGGATTAGTCACTTCGTTTGGGGTCGATCAGTCACAGTGTGTGGGGGGGCTTAGTCACTGTATGTGGAGGGGATAAGTCACGGTGTGTGGAGGGGAGGGATCAGTCACTGTGTCTGTTCGGGGTTCAGTCACTGAGTGTGTGGGGGGGGATCAGTCACTGTGTGTGTGGGTCGGATCAGTCGCTGTGTTTGGGGGTGATCAGTCAATGGGTGTGGGGGCATCTTTCACTGTGTGTGGGGGGGATCAGTCACTGTGTGTGGGGGAGGGATCAGTCACTGTGTGTGGGGGAGGGATTAGTCACTGTGTGGTGGGGGATCAGTCACTGTGTGTGGGGGGGGATCTGTAACTGTGTGGTGGGGGAGGGATTAGTCACTGTGTGGTGGGGGATCAGTCACTGTGTGTGGGGGGGGGATCAGTAACTGTGTGGTGGGGGATCAGTCCTGTGTGTTGGTCGGGGGCATCAGTCACTGTGTGTGTGGGGGATCAGTCACTGTGTGTGTGGGGGATCAGTCACTGTGTGTGTGGGGGGGATCAGTCACTGTGTGGTGTTGGATCAGTCACTGTGTGTTGGTCGGGGGCATCAGTCTCTGTGTGTGTGGGGGATCAGTCACAGTGTGTGGGTCGGGGGCATCAGTCACTGTGTGTGGGGGGGGGTTCAGTGACTGTGTGTGGGGGGGATCAGTCACAGTGTGTGGGGGGGATCAGTCACTGTGTGTGTGGGGGGATCAGTCACTTTGTGTGGGGGGGGATCAGTCACTGTGTGTGTGGGGGATCAGTCACTGTGTGTGGGTCGGGGGCATCAGTCACTGTGTGTGGGGGGGGGTTCAGTGACTGTGTGTGGGGGGGATCAGTCACAGTGTGTGGGGGGGATCAGTCACTGTGTGTGTGGGGGGATCAGTCACTTTGTGTGGGGGGGGATCAGTCACTGTGTGTGTCGGGGGGGTCCAATCACTGTGTGTGGGGGGGGATCAGTCACTGTGTGTGGGATGGATTAGTCACTGTGTATGTGGGGGGATCAGTCACTGTGTGTGGGATGGATTAGTCACTGTGTGTGGGGTCGATCAGTCACTGTGTGTGGGCGGATTAGTCACTGTGTGTGGAGGGGATAAGTCACGGTGTGTGGAGGGGAGGGATCAGTCACTGCGTCTGGTGGGGGTTCAGTCACTGTGTGTGAGGGGGGTGGATCAGTTACTGTGTGTGTGGGTCGGATCAGTCGCTGTGTGTGGGGGGGATCAGTCACTGGGTGTGGGGGGATCAGTCACTGTGTGTCGGGGGGATCACTCACTGTGTGTGGGGCAGGGATCAGTCACTGTGAGTGTGCGGGGGGATCAGTCACTGTATGTGGGGCAGGGATCAGTCACTGTGTGTGTGGGGGGGATCAGTCACTGTGTGTGGGGGGATCACTCACTATGTGTGGGGCAGGGATCAGTCACTGTGTGTGTGCGGGGGGATCAGTCACTGTGTGTGTGGTGGGGAGCAGTCACTGTGTGGTGGGGGATCAGTCACTGTGTGTAGTGGGGATCAGTCACTGTGTGTGTGGGGGATCAGTCACTGTGTGTGGGGGGGGCTCAGTCAATGTGTGTGGGGGGATCAGTCACTGTGTGTTGTGGGGATCAGTCACTGTGTGTGTGGGGGATCAGTCACTGTGTGTGGGGGGGGATCAGTCACTTTGTGTGTGGGTGCCATCAGTCACTGTGTGTGTGGGGTGGATCAGTCACTGTGTGTGGGGGGATCAGTCAATGTGTGTGTGTGGGAGCATCAGTCACTGTGTTGGGGATAAGTCTCTGTGTGTGTGGGGCGATCAGTCACTGTGTGTGCGTGGGGGATCAGTCACTGTGTGTGGGAGGGATCAGTCACTGTGTGTGGGGGGGGGGATCAGTCACTGTGTGTGTCGAGAGGGTTCAGTCACTGTGTGTGTGGCGGGGGGATCAGTTACTGTGTGTGTGGGTCGGATTAGCCGCTGTGTGTGGGGCGGAGCAGTCACTTGGTGTGGGGGGATTAGTCACTGTGTGTGGGGAGGGGATCAGTCACTGTGTGTGGAGGGGAGGGATCAGTCACTCTGTGTGTGGTGGGGGATTAGTCACAGTGTGTGTGGGGCATCAGTCACTGTGTGTGTGGGGGGGAGCAGTCACTGTGTTCTGGGGGATCAGTCACTGTGTGTTGGTCGGGGGCATCAGTCACTGTCTGTGGGGGGGATCAGTCACTGTGTGTGGGGGGGATCAGTCACTGTGTGTGTCGGGGGGATCAGTCCCTGTGTGTGGGGGGATCAGTCACTGTGTGTGTGTGGGAGGATCATTCACTGTGTGTGTGGGGGGGATCAGTCACTGTGTGTGGGGGGGGGATCAGTCACTGAGTGGGGGGGATCAGTCACTGTGCGTGGGGGGGATCAGTCAATGTGTGTGTGTGGGAGGATCATTCACTGTGTGTGTGGGGGGGGATCAGTCACTGTGTGTGGGGGGATCAGTCACTGTGTGTGTGGGGGGATCAGTCACTGTGTGTGGGGGGGGATCAGTCACTGAGTGGGGGCGATCAGTCACTGTGCGTGGGGGGGATCAGTCACTCTGTGTGTCGGGGGGGATCAGTCACTGTGTTTGGGGGGGATCAGTCACTTTGTGTATGTGGGAGGATCATTCGCTGTGTGTGGGGGGGGAGCAGTCACTGTGTGGTGGGGGATCAATCACTGTGTGTGTGGGGGGATCAGTCACTGTGTGTGGGTCGGGGGCATCAGTCACTGTGTGTGGGGGGGGATCAGTCACTGTGTGTGGGGGGGATCAGTCACTGTGTGTGGGAGGATCAGTCATTGTGTGTGTGGGGGTGGGTTCAGTCACTGTGCGTGGGGGGATCAGTCACTGTGTGTGGGAGGATCAGTCATTGTGTGTGTGGGGGTGGGTTCAGTCACTGTGTGTGGGGGGATTAGTCAATGTGTGTGTGGGGGTGGATCAGTCACTGTGTGTATGTGGGGGGATGAGTCACTGTGTGTGTGGGTCGTATCAGTTGCTGTGTGTGGTGGGGATCAGTCACTGGGTGTGGGGGGATCAGTCACTGTGTGTGTGTTGGGGGATCAGTCACTGTTTGTTAGGGGCATCAGTCACTGTGTGTGGGGGGATAAGTCACTGTGTGCGTGTGGGGGGGATCAGTCACCGTGTGTGTGGGGGGGGGATCAGTCACTGTGTGTGTCGGGGGTGGGATCAGTCACTGTGTGTGGGGCGATTAGTCACTGTGTGTGTGGGGGTTCAGTCACTGTGTGTGTGTGGGGTGGGATCATTCATTGTGTGTGGCCGGGGATCAGTCACTGTGTGTGGTGGGGGGGATCAGTCACTGTGTGTGTCGGGGGGGGGGGATCAGTCACTGTGTGTGGGGGGATTAGTCACTGTGTGTGTCGGGGGGGGGGAATCAGTCACTGTGTGTGGGGGGATTAGTCACTGTGTGTGTGGGGGATCAGTCACTGTGTGTGTGTGGGGGGGGGATCAGTCATTGTGTGTGTGGGGGATCAGTCATTGTGTGTATGGGGGGATCAATCACTTTGTGTGGGGGGATCAGTCACTCTGCGGGTGGGGATCAGTCACTGTGTGTGTGTTGGGGGATCAGTCACTGTGTGGGGGTGATCAGTCACTGTGTGGGTGGGAATCAGTCTAACTGTGTGTGTGGGGGGGATCAGTTACTGTGTGTGTGGGGGATCAGTCACTGTGTGTGTGGGGGGGTATCAGTCACTGTGTGTGTGGGGGTTCAGTCACTGTGTGTGTGGGTGATCAGTCACTGTGTGTGGGGGGGGGGTCAGTCAATGTGTGTGTGTGGCCGGGGATCATTCACTGTGTATGTGTGGGGGTGGATCAGTCACTGTGTGTGGGTGGGATCAGTCACTGTGTGTTTATGGGGATCAGTCACTGGTTGGGGGGGATCAGTCACTGTGTCGGTGTGGGGGATCAGTCACTGTGTGTGTGTGTGGGGGGGATCAGTTACTGTGTGTGTGTGGGGCGATCATTCACTGTGTGTGTGGGGGGGATCAGTCACTGTGTGTGGGGGGCATCAGTCACTGTGTGCGGGGGGTCAGTCACTGTGTGTGGGGGGGATCAGTCACGGTGTGTGGAGGGGAGGGATCAGTCACTGTGTGTGTGGGTGGGATCAGTCGCTGTGAGTGGGGGGGGGGATCAGTCACTGTGTGTGTGGAGGGGGGGATCAGTCACTGCGTGTGTGGGTGGGATCAGTCGCTGTGAGTGGGGGGGGGATCAGTCACTGTGTGTGGGCGGGATCAGTCACTGTGTGTGGGGGGGATCAGTCACTGTGTGTGTGAGGGGAGATCAGTCACGGTGTGGTGGGGGATCAGTCACTGTGTGTGAGTCGGGGTCATCAGTCACTGTGTGTTGGGGGGATCAGTCACTGTGTGCGTGTGGGTGGGGATCAGTCACTGTGTGAGGGGGATATCAGTCACTGTGTGTTGGGGATCAGTCACTGTGTGTGTGTGTAGGGATCAGTCACTGTGTATGGGGAATATCAGTCAATGCGTGTGTGTGGGTGGGGATCAGTAACTGTGTGTGTGGGGGCCATCAGTCACTGTGTGTGTGGGGGGATCAGTCACTGTGTGTGGGGGGATCAGTCACTGTGTGTGTGGGGGGGCATCAGTCACTGTGTGTTGTGGATCAGTCACTGTGTGTGTGTGGAGGGATCAGTCACTGTGTGTGTGGGTGGATCAGTCACTGTGTGTGTGGGGGTGGATCAGTCACTGTGTGTTTGGGGGATCAGTCACTGTGTGCGTCGGGGAGTTTCAGTCAATGTGTGTGGGGGGGATCTGTCACTGTGTGTGGGGGGGATTAGTCACTTCGTTTGGGGTCGATCAGTCACTGTGTGTGGGGGGGCTTAGTCACTGTATGTGGAGGGGATAAGTCACGGTGTGTGGAGGGGAGGGATCAGTCACTGTGTCTGGTGGGGGTTCAGTCACTGAGTGTGTTGGGGGGGATCAGTCACTGTGGATGTGGGTCGGATCAGTCGCTGTTTGTGGGGGTGATCAGTCAATGGGTGTGGGGGCATCTGTCACTGTGAGTGGGGGGGATCAGTCACTGTGTGTGGGGGAGGGATTAGTCACTGTGTGGTGGGGGATCAGTCACTGTGTGGTGGGGGATCAGTCCCTGTGTGTTGGTCGGGGGCATCAGTCACTGTGTGTGTGGGGGATCAGTCACTGTGTGTGTGGGGGATCAGTCACTGTGTGTGTGGGGGATCAGTCACTGTGTGGTGGGGGATCAGTCCCTGTGTGTTGGTCGGGGGCATCAGTCACTGTGTGTGGGGGGGATCAGTCACTGCATGGTGGGGGATCAGTCACTGTGTGTTGGTCGGGAGCATCAGTCTCTGTGTGTGTGGGGGATCAGTCACTGTGTGTGTGGGGGATCAGTCACTGTGTGTGGGTCGGGGGCATCAGTCACTGTGTGTGGGGGGGGGGTTCAGTGACTGTGTGTGGGGGGGATCAGTCACAGTGTGTGGGGGGGATCAGTCACTGTGTGTGTGGGGGGATCAGTCACTGTGTGTGTGGGGGTGGATCAGTCACTGTGTGTGGGAGAGATCAGTCACTTTGTGTGGGGGGGATCAGTCACTGTGTGTGTCGGAGGGGGTCCAATCACTATTTGTGGGGGGGGGATCAGTCACTGTGTGTGGGATGGATTAGTCACTGTGTGTGTGGGGGGATCAGTCACTGTGTGTGGGGTCGATCAGTCACTGTGTGTGGGGGGGATTAGTCACTGTGTGTGGAGGGGATAAGTCACGGTGTGTGGAGGGGAGGGATCAGTCACTGCGTCTGGTGGGGGTTCAGTCACTGTGTGTGTGGGGGGTGGATCAGTCACTGTGTGTGTGGGTCGGATCAGTCGCTGTGTGTGGGGGGGATCAGTCACTGGGTGTGGGGGGATCAGCCATTGTGTGTGTGGGGGGATCAGTCATTGTGTGTATGGTGGGATCAATCACTTTGTGTGTGGGGGGTATCAGTCACTGTGTGTGGGGGGATCAGTCACTGTGCGGATGGGGATCAGTCACTGTGTGTGTGTTGGGGGATCAGTCACTGTGTGGGGGTGATCAGTCACTGTGTGGGTGGGAATCAATCTAACTGTGTGTGTGGGGGTGATCAGTCACTGTGTGTGTGGGGGTATCAGTCACTGTGTGTGTGGGGGATCAGTCACTGTGTGTGTGGTTGATCAGTCACTGTGTGTGGCGGGGGGGTCAGTCACTGTGTGTGTGTGTGGCCGGGGATCATTCACTGTGTATGTGTGGGGGTGGATCAGTCACTGTGTGTGGGTGGGATCAGTCACTGTGTGTTTATGGGGATCAGTCACTGTTTTGGGGGGATCAGTCACTGTGTGTGTGGGGGTGATCAATCACTGTGTGTGGTTGGGGGATCAGTCACTGTGTGGGTGTGGGGGATCAGTCACTGTGTGTGTGTGAGGGGGGGATCAGTCTGTGTGTGTGTGTGGGGCGATCAGTCACTGTGTGTGTGGGGGGGTTCAGTCACTGTGTGTGGGGGCATCAGTCACTGTGTGCGGGGGGTCAGTCACTGTGTGTGGGGGGGATCAGTCACGGTGTGTGGAGGGGAGGGATCAGTCACTGTGTGTGTGGGTGGGATCAGTCGCTGTGAGTGGGGGGGGGGATCAGTCACTGTGTGTGTGGAGGGGGGGATCAGTCACTGCGTGTGTGGGGGCATCAGTCACTGTGTGTGGGCGGGATCAGTCACTGTGTGTGGGGGGGATCAGTCACTGTGTGTGGGGGAGGGATCAGTCACTGTGTGGTGGGGGATCAGTCACTGTGTGTGGTGGGGGGATCAGTCACTGTGTGGTGGGGGATCAGTCCCTGTGTGTTGGTCGGGGGCATCAGTCACTGTGTGTGTGGGGGATCAGTCACTGTGTGTTTGGGGGATCAGTCACTGTGTGGTGGGGGATCAGTCACTGTGTGTGTGGGGGGGGATCAGTCACTGTGTGGTGGCGGATCAGTCACTGTGTGTTGGTCGGGGGCATCAGTCTCTGTGTGTGTGGGGGATCAGTCACTGTGTGTGTGGGGGATCAGTCACTGTGTGTGGGTCGGGGGCATCAGTGACTGTGTGTGTGGGGGGGGTTCAGTGACTGTGTGTGGGGGGGATCAGTCACAGTGTGTGGGGGGGATCAGTCACTGTGTGTGTGGGGGATCAGTCACTGTGTGTGGGGGGGATCAGTCACTTTGTGTGGGGGGGGATCAGTCACTGTGTGTGTCGGGGGGGTCCAATCACTGTGTGTGGAGGGGGATAAGTCACTGTGTTTGGGATGGATTAGTCACTGTGTGTGTGGGGGGATCAGTCACTGTGTGTGGAATGGATTAGTCACTGTGTGTGGGGTCGATCAGTCACTGTGTGTGGGGGGGATTAGTCACTGCGTCTGGTGGGGGTTCAGTCACTGTGTGTGTGGGGGGTGGATCAGTCACGGTGTGTGTGGGTCGGATCAGTCGCTGTGTGTGGAGGGGATCAGTCACTGGGTGTTGGGGGATCAGTCACTGTTTGTGGGGGGGATCACTCACTGTGTGTGGGGCAGGGATCAGTCACTGTGTGTGCGGGGGGATCAGTCACTGTGTGTGGGGGGGGATCAGTCATTCTGTGTGTGGGGGGGATCAGTCACTGTGTGTGTGGGGGATCAGTCACTGTGTGTGGGGGAAGGATCAGTCACTGTGTGTTGGTCGGGGGCATCAGTCACTGTGTTTGGGGGGGATCAGTCACTGTGTGTGTGTGGGGTTCATTCACTGTGTGTGTGGGGGATCAGTCACTGTGTGTGGGGGGGATCAGTGACTGCGTGTGGGGGAGATCAGTCACTGTGTGTGGGGGGGATCAGTCAATGTGTGTGTGTGGGTGGGATCAATCACTGTTTGTGTGGGGGCCATCAATCACTGTGCGTGTATGCGGGCATCAGTCACTGTGTGTGTGTGGAGGGTTCAGTCACTCTGTGTGTGGTATGGATCAGTCACTGTGTGTGTGGGGGATCAGTCACTGTGTGTGTGGGGGATCAGTCACTGTGTGTGTGTGGGGGTATCAGTCACTTTGTGTGTGGGGGATCAGTCACTGTGTGTGGGGGCGGGTCAGTCACTGTGTGTGTGGGTCGGATCAGTCACTGTGTGTTTATGGGGATCAGTCACTGTTTGGGGGGGATCAGTCTCTGTATGTGTGGGCGGGGATCATTCACTGTGTATGTGTGGGGGTGGATCAGTCACTGTGTGTGGGTGAGATCAGTCACTGTGTGTTTATGGGGATCAGTCACTGGTTGGGGGGGATCAGTCTCTGTGTGTTGAGGATCAGTCACTGTGTGTGTGTGGAGGGATCAGTCACTGTGTGTGGGGGGGATCAGTCAATGTGTGTGTGTGGGTGGGGATCAGTCACTGTGTGTGTGGGGGATCAGTCACTGTGTGTGTGGGGGATCAGTCACTGTGTGTGGGTCGGGGGCATCAGTGACTGTGTGTGTGGGGGGGGTTCAGTGACTGTGTGTGGGGGGGATCAGTCACAGTGTGTGGGGGGGATCAGTCACTGTGTGTGTGGGGGATCAGTCACTGTGTGTGGGGGGGATCAGTCACTTTGTGTGGGGGGGGATCAGTCACTGTGTGTGTCGGGGGGGTCCAATCACTGTGTGTGGAGGGGGATAAGTCACTGTGTTTGGGATGGATTAGTCACTGTGTGTGTGGGGGGATCAGTCACTGTGTGTGGAATGGATTAGTCACTGTGTGTGGGGTCGATCAGTCACTGTGTGTGGGGGGGATTAGTCACTGCGTCTGGTGGGGGTTCAGTCACTGTGTGTGTGGGGGGTGGATCAGTCACGGTGTGTGTGGGTCGGATCAGTCGCTGTGTGTGGAGGGGATCAGTCACTGGGTGTTGGGGGATCAGTCACTGTTTGTGGGGGGGATCACTCACTGTGTGTGGGGCAGGGATCAGTCACTGTGTGTGCGGGGGGATCAGTCACTGTGTGTGGGGGGGGATCAGTCATTCTGTGTGTGGGGGGGATCAGTCACTGTGTGTGTGGGGGATCAGTCACTGTGTGTGGGGGAAGGATCAGTCACTGTGTGTTGGTCGGGGGCATCAGTCACTGTGTTTGGGGGGGATCAGTCACTGTGTGTGTGTGGGGTTCATTCACTGTGTGTGTGGGGGATCAGTCACTGTGTGTGGGGGGGATCAGTGACTGCGTGTGGGGGAGATCAGTCACTGTGTGTGGGGGGGATCAGTCAATGTGTGTGTGTGGGTGGGATCAATCACTGTTTGTGTGGGGGCCATCAATCACTGTGCGTGTATGCGGGCATCAGTCACTGTGTGTGTGTGGAGGGTTCAGTCACTCTGTGTGTGGTATGGATCAGTCACTGTGTGTGTGGGGGATCAGTCACTGTGTGTGTGGGGGATCAGTCACTGTGTGTGTGTGGGGGTATCAGTCACTTTGTGTGTGGGGGATCAGTCACTGTGTGTGGGGGCGGGTCAGTCACTGTGTGTGTGGGTCGGATCAGTCACTGTGTGTTTATGGGGATCAGTCACTGTTTGGGGGGGATCAGTCTCTGTATGTGTGGGCGGGGATCATTCACTGTGTATGTGTGGGGGTGGATCAGTCACTGTGTGTGGGTGAGATCAGTCACTGTGTGTTTATGGGGATCAGTCACTGGTTGGGGGGGATCAGTCTCTGTGTGTTGAGGATCAGTCACTGTGTGTGTGTGGAGGGATCAGTCACTGTGTGTGGGGGGGATCAGTCAATGTGTGTGTGTGGGTGGGGATCAGTCACTGTGTGTGTGGGGGCCATCAGTCACTGGGTGTGTGGGGGGGATCAGTCACTGTGTGTGGGGGGATCAGTCACTGTGTGTGTGGGGGGGCATCAGTCACTGTGTGTTGTGGATCAGTCACTGTGTGTGTGTGGAGGGATCAGTCACTGTGTGTGTGGGGGGAATCAGTCACTGTGTGTGTGGGGGTGGATCAGTCACTGTGTGTTTGGGGGGATCAGTCACTGTGTGCGTCGTGGAGTTTCAGTCACTGTGTGTGGGGGGGATCTGTCACTGTGTGTGGGGGGGATTAGTCACTTCGTTTGGGGTCGATCAGTCACTGTGTGTGGGGGGGCTTAGTCACTGTATGTGGAGGGGATAAGTCACGGTGTGTGGAGGGGAGGGATCAGTCACTGTGTCTGGTCGGGGTTCAGTCACTGAGTGTGTGGGGGGGGATCAGTCACTGTGTGTGTGGGTCGGATCAGTCGCTGTGTTTGGGGGTGATCAGTCAATGGGTGTGGGGGCATCTTTCACTGTGTGTGGGGGGGATCAGTCACTGTGTGTGGGGGAGGGATCAGTCACTGTGTGTGGGGGAGGGATTAGTCACTGTGTGGTGGGGGATCAGTCACTGTGTGTGGGGGGGGATCTGTAACTGTGTGGTGGGGGAGGGATTAGTCACTGTGTGGTGGGGGATCATTCACTGTGTGTGGGGGGGGATCAGTAACTGTGTGGTGGGGGATCAGTCCCTGTATGTTGGTCGGGGGCATCAGTCACTGTGTGTGTGGGGGATCAGTCACTGTGTGTGTGGGGGATCAGTCACTGTGTGTGTGGGGGGGATCAGTCACTGTGTGTGTGGGGGGATCAGTCACTTTGTGTGGGGGGGGATCAGTCACTGTGTGTGGGGGGGGATCTGTAACTGTGTGGTGGGGGAGGGATTAGTCACTGTGTGGTGTTGGATCAGTCACTGTGTGTTGGTCGGGGGCATCAGTCTCTGTGTGTGTGGGGGATCAGTCACAGTGTGTGGGTCGGGGGCATCAGTCACTGTGTGTGGGGGGGGGGGTTCAGTGACTGTGTGTGGGGGGGATCAGTCACAGTGTGTGGGGGGGATCAGTCACTGTGTGTGTGGGGGGATCAGTCACTTTGTGTGGGGGGGGATCAGTCACTGTGTGTGTGGGGGATCAGTCACTGTGTGTGGGTCGGGGGCATCAGTCACTGTGTGTGGGGGGGGGTTCAGTGACTGTGTGTGGGGGGGATCAGTCACAGTGTGTGGGGGGGATCAGTCACTGTGTGTGTGGGGGGATCAGTCACTGTGTGTGGGGGGGATCAGTCACTGTGTGTGTGGGGGGATCAGTCACTGTGTGTGGGGGGGATCAGTCACTGTGTGTGTGGGGGGATCAGTCACTTTGTGTGGGGGGGGATCAGTCACTGTGTGTGTCGGGGGGGTCCAATCACTGTGTGTGGGGGGGGATCAGTCACTGTGTGTGGGATGGATTAGTCACTGTGTATGTGGGGGGATCAGTCACTGTGTGTGGGATGGATTAGTCACTGTGTGTGGGGTCGATCAGTCACTGTGTGTGGGCGGATTAGTCACTGTGTGTGGAGGGGATAAGTCACGGTGTGTGGAGGGGAGGGATCAGTCACTGCGTCTGGTGGGGGTTCAGTCACTGTGTGTGTGGGGGGTGGATCAGTTACTGTGTGTGTGGATCGGATCAGTCGCTGTGTGTGGGGGGGATCAGTCACTGGGTGTGGGGGGATCAGTCACTGTGTGTGGGGGGGTTCACTCACTGTGTGTGGGGCAGGGATCAGTCACTGTGAGTGTGCGGGGGGATCAGTCACTGTTTGTGGGGCAGGGATCAGTCACTGTGTGTGTGGGGGGGGATCAGTCACTGTGTGTGGGGGGATCACTCACGATGTGTGGGGCAGGGATCAGTCACTGTGTGTGTGCGGGGGGATCAGTCACTGTGTGTGTGGTGGGGAGCAGTCACTGTGTGGTGGGGGATCAGTCACTGTGTGTAGTTGGGATCAGTCACTGTGTGTGTGGGGGATCAGTCACTGTGTGTGGGGGGGGATCAGTCACTGTGTGTGGGGGGATCAGTCACTGTGTGTAGTGGGGATCAGTCACTGTGTGTGTGGGTGCCATCAGTCACTGTGTGTGTGGGGTGGATCAGTCACTGTGTGTGGGGGGATCAGTCAATGTGTGTGTGTGGGAGCATCAGTCACTGTGTTGGGGATCAGTCACTGTGTGTGTGGGGCGATCAGTCACTGTGTGTGCGTGCGGGATCAGTCACTGTGTGTGGGAGGGATCAGTCACTGTGTGTGGGGGGGGGGGATCAGTCACTGTGTGTGTCGAGAGGGTTCAGTCACTGTGTGTGTGGCGGGGGGATCAGTTACTGTGTGTGTGGGTCGGATTAGGCGCTGGGTGTGGGGCGGAGCAGTCACTTGGTGTGTGGGGATTAGTCACTGTGTGTGGGGAGGGGATCAGTCACTGTGTGTGGAGGGGAGGGATCAGTCACTCTGTGTGTGGGGGGGGATTAGTCACAGTGTGTGTGGGGCATCAGTCACTGTGTGTGTGGGGGGGAGCAGTCACTGTGTGGTGGGGGATCAGTCACTGTGTGTTGGTCGGGGGCATCAGTCACTGTCTGTAGGGGGGATCAGTCACTGTGTGTGGGGGGGATCAGTCACTGTGTGTGTCGGGGGGATCAGTCCCTGTGTGTGGGGGGATCAGTCACTGTGTGTGGGGGGGGATCAGTCACTGTGTGTGTGTGGGAGGATCATTCACTGTGTGTGTGGGGGGGGGATCAGTCACTGTGTGTGGGGGGGGATCAGTCACTGAGTGGGGGGGATCAGTCACTGTGCGTGGGGGGGATCAGTCAATGTGTGTGTGTGGGAGGATCATTCACTGTGTGTGTGGGGGGGGATCAGTCACTGTGTGTGGGGGGATCAGTCACTGTGTGTGTGGGGGGATCAGTCACTGTGTGTGGGGGGGGGATCAGTCACTGAGTGGGGGCGATCAGTCACTGTGCGTGGGGGGGATCAGTCACTCTGTGTGTCGGGGGGATTAGTCACTGTGTGTGTGGGGGGATCAGTCACTGTGTGTGTGGGGATGGATCAGTTACTGTGTGTGGGCGGGGGATCAGTCACTGTGTGCGTCGGGGAGCTTCAGTCACAGTGTGTGAGGGGGATCAGTCACTGTGTTTGGGGGGGGATTAGTCACTGTGTGTGGGGTCGATCAGTCACTGTGTGTGGAGGGGATTAGTCACTGTGTGTTGAGGGGATAAGTCACGGTGTGTGGAGGGGAGGGATCAGTCACTGTGTCTGGTGGGGGTTCAGTCACTGTGTGTGTGGGTCGGATCTGTCGCTGTGTGTGGGGGGGATCAGTCAATGGTTGTGGGGGGATCTGTCACTGTGTGTGGTGGGGGATCAGTCACTGTGTGTGGGGGATGGATCAGTCACTGTGTGTGTGGGGGTGGATCAGTCACTTTGTGGTGGGGGATCAGTCATTGTGTGTTGGTCGGGGGCATCAGTCACTGTGTGTGTGAGGGATCAGTCACTGTGTGTTGGTCGGGGGCATCAGTCACTGTGTGTGTGGGGGATCAGTCACTGTGTGTGTGGGTTGATCAGTCACTGTGTGTGTGTGGGTGGGGATCAGTCACTGTGTTTGGGGGGGATCAGTCACTGTGTTTTTGGGGTGATCAGTCACTGTGTGTGTGTTTGGGTGGGGATCAGTCACTGTGTGTTGGTCGGGGGCATCAGTCACTGTGTGTGTGGGGGATCAGTCACTGTGTGTGGGGGGGATCAGTCAATGTGTGTGTGTGGGTGGGGATCAGTCACTGTGTGTGTGGGGGCCATCAGTCACTGTGTGCGTGGGGGGGATCAGTCACTGTGTGTGCGGGGATCAGTCACTGTGTGTGTGGGGGGGATCAGTCACTGTTTGTGCGGGGATCAGTCTCTGTGTTTGTGTGGGGGCATCAGTCACTGTGTATTGGGGATCAGTCACTGTGTGTGTGTGGAGGGATCAGTCACTGTGTGGTGGGGGATCAGTCACTGTGTGTGGTCGGGGGCATCAGTCACTGTGTGTGGGGGTGATCAGTCACTGTGTGTGTGGGGGATCAGTCATTGTGTGTGGGTCGTGGGCATCAGTCTCTGTGTGGGGGGGGATCAGTCACTGTGTTTGGGGGGTCAGTCACTGTTTGTGGGGGGGATCAGTCACCGTGTGTGTGGTGGGGGATCAGTCACTGTGTGTGTCGGGGGGGATCAGGCACTGTGTTTGGGGGGGATCAGTCATTGTGTGTGTGTGGGAGGATCATTCACTGTGTGTGTGGGGGGGGATCAGTCACTGTGAGTGGGGGGATCAGTCACTGTGTGTGTGGGGGGATCAGTCACTGTGTGTGGGGGTGGATCATTCACTGAGTGCGGGAGATCAGTCACTGTGCGTGGGGTGAGGTCAGTCACTGTGTGTGTCGGGGGGGATCAGTCACTGTGTTTGGGGGGGATCAGTCACTTTGTGTGTTTGGGAGGATCATTCACTGTGTGTGTGGGGGGGGATCAGTCACTGTGTGTGGGGGGATCACTCACTGTGTGTGTGGGGGGATCAGTCACTGTGTGTGGGGGGATCAGTCTCTGTGTATGTGGGTGGCATCAGTCACTGTGTGTGGGGGGGGGGATCAGTCACTGCGTGTTTGGGGGAATCAGTCACTGTGTGTGTTGGGGGTCATCAGTCACTGTGTGTGTGTGGGTGGGGTTCAGTCACTGTGTGTGGGGGGGATCAGTCACTATGTGTGGGGGGGATCAGTCACTTTGTGTGTGGGGGCCTTCAGTCACTGTGTTTGTGGGGTGGATCAGTCACTGTGTGTGGGGGAATCAGTAACTGTGTGTGTGTGGGGGCATCAGTCACTGTGTTGGGGATCAGTCACTGTGTGTGTGGGGGTTCAGTCACTGTGTGTGTGCGGGGGGGATCATTCACTGTGTGTGGGAGGGATCAGTCATTGTGTGTGGGGGGGGATAAGTCACTGTGTGTGTCGATAGAGTTCAGTCACTGTGTGTGTGGCGGTGGGATCAGTTACTGTGTGTGTGGGTCGGATTAGTCGCTGTGTGTGGGGGGGATCAGTCACTGGGTGTGGGTGGATTAGTCACTGTGTGTGGGGAGGGTATCAGTCACTGTGTGTGGAGGGGAGGGATCATCACTGTGTGTGTGAGGGGGGATTAGTCACTGTGTGTGTGGGGGATCAGTCACTGTGTCTGGGGGGGGGATCAGTCACTGAGTGGGGGAGATCAGTCACTGTGCGTGGGGGGGATCAGTCACTGTGTGTGTGTGGGAGGATCATTCACTGTGTGTGTCGGGGGGGGATCAGTCACTGTGTGTTGGGGGATGAGTCACTATGTGTGTGGGGGGATCAGTCACTGTGTGTTGGGAGGATCAGTCACTGTGTGTGTGGGGCCATCAGTCACTGTGTGTTGGGGGGATCAGTCATTGTGTGTGTGGGGGGATCAGTCACTGTGTGTGTGTTGGGGCATCAGTCACTGTGTGTATGGGGTGATCAGTCATTGTGTGTGTGTGGGTGGGGATCAGTCACTGTGTGAGGGGGGGATCAGTCACTGTGTGTTGGTGATCAGTCACTGTGTGTGTGTGGAGGGATCAGTCAATGTGTGTGTGTGGCTGGGCATCAGTCACTGTGTGTGTGGGGGCCATCAGTCACCGTGTGTGTCGGGGGGATCAGTCACTGTGTGTGGGGGGATCAGTCACTGTGTGTGTGTGGAGGGATTAGTCACTGTGTGTGTGGGACCATCAGTCACCGTGTATGTCGGGGGGATCAGTCACTGTGTGTGGAGGGATCAGTCAATGTGTGTGTGTGGCTGGGGATCAGTCACTGTGTGTGTGGGGGCCATCAGTCACCGTGTGTGTCGGGGGCATCAGTCACTGTGTGTTGGGGATCAGTCACTGTGTGTGGGCGGGGGATCAGTCACTGTGTGCGTCGGGGATTCTGTCACAGTGTGTGAGGGGGATCAGTCACTGTGTGTGGGGGGGGGATTAGTCACTGTGTGTGGGGTCGATCAGTCACTGTGTGTGGAGGGGATTAGTCACTGTGTGTTGAGGGGATAATTCACGGTGTGTGGAGGGGAGGGATCAGTCACTGTGTCTGGTGGGGGTTCAGTCACTGTGTGTGTGGGGGGGGATCAGTCACTGTGTGTGTGGGTCGGATCTGTCGCTGTGTGTGGGGGGGATCAGTCAATGGTTGTGTGGGGATCTGTCACTGTGTGTGGTGGGGGATCAGTCACTGTGTGTGGGGGATGGATCAGTTACTGTGTGTGTGGGGGTGGATCAGTCACTGTGTGTGCGGGGGGAATCAGTCACTTTGTGGTGGGGGATCAGTCACTGTGTGTTGGTCGGGGGCATCAGTCACTGTGTGTGTGAGGGATCAGTCACTGTGTGTTGGTCGGGGGCATCAGTCACTGTGTGTGTGGGGGATCAGTCACTGTGTGTGTGGGTTGATCAGTCACTGTGTGTGTGTGGGTGGGGATCAGTCACTGTGTTTCGGGGGGATCAGTCACTGTGTTTTTGGGGTGATCAGTCACTGTGTGTGTGTTTGGGTGGGGATCAGTCACTGTGTGTGGGGGGGATCAGCCACTGCTTGTGTGTGAGTGGGGATCAGTCACTGTGTGTGAAGGTTGATCAGTCACTGTGTGTGGGGGGGATCAGTCACGGCTTGTGTGTGAGTGGGGATCAGTCACTGTGTGTGAAGGTTGATCAGTCACTGTGTGTGTGGGGTGATCAGTCACTGTGTGTGTGTGGGTGGAGATCAGTCACTGATTGTGTGGGGGATCAGTCACTGTGTTTTTGGGGTGATCAGTCACTGTGTGTGTGTGTGTGGGTTTCGGTCACTGTATGTGTGGGTTGATCAGTCACTGTCTGTGTGGGGTGATCAGTCACTGTGTGTGTGTGGAGGGATCAGTCACTGTGTGTGGGGGGGATCAGTCAATGTGTCTGTGTGGGTGGGGATCAGTCACTGTGTGTGTGGGGGCCATCAGTCACTGTGTGTGTGGGGGGGATCAGTCACTGTGTGTGCGGGGATCAGTCACTGTGTGTGTGGGGGGGATCAGTCACTGTGTGTGCGGGGATCAGTCACTGTGTGTGTGTGTGGGGGCATCAGTCACTGTGTGTTGGGGATCAGTCACTGTGTGTGTGTGGAGGGATCAGTCACTGTGTGTGGGGGGGATCAGTCAATGTGTGTTGGGGATCAGTCACTGTGTGTGTGTGGTGGGATCAGTCACTGTGTGTGGGAGGGGATCAGTCACTGTGTGTCTGAGGGTGGATCAGTCACTGTGTGTGGGGGGATCAGTCACTGTGTGTGGTGGGGATCAGTCACTGTGTGTGTGGGAGGGATCAGTCACTGTGTGTGGAGGAGGGATAAGTCACTGTGTGTGTTGGGGGGTATCAGTCACTGTGTGTGTGGGGGGGATCAGTCACTGTGTGTGGGGGTCGGATTAGTCGCTGTGTGTGGGTGGATCTGTCACTGGGTGTGGGCGGATCAGTCAATGTGTGTGGGGGGGATCAGTCACTGTGTGTGGGGGAGGGATAAGTCAATGTGTGTGTTGGGGAGTATCAGTCACTCTGTGTGTGGGGGGTTCGGTCACTGTGTGTGGTGGGTATCAGTCACTGTGTGTGGGGGAGGGATAAGTTACTGATGTGTTGGGGGGTATCAGTCACTGTGTGTGTGGGGGGGATCAGTCACTGTGTGGTGGGGGATCAGTCACTGTGTATGGTCGGGGGCATCAGTCACTGTGTGTGGGGGGGATCAGTCACTGTGTGTGTGGGGGATCAGTCACTGTGTGTGGGTCGGGAACATCAGTCTCTGTGTGGGGGGGGATCAGTCACTGTTTGTGGGGGGGATCAGTCACCGTGTGTGTCGGGGGGGGATCAGTCATTGTGTGTGGCCTGGGATCAGTCACTGTGTGTGGTGGGGGGATCAGTCACTGTGTGTGTCGCGGGGGGATCAGGCACTGTGTTTGGGGGGGATCAGTCACTGTGTGTGTGTGGGAGGATCATTCACTGTGTGTGTGGGGGGGGGATCAGTCACTGTGTGTGGGGGGATCAGTCACTGTGTGTGTGGGGGGATCAGTCACTGTGTGTGGGGGGGGATCAGTTACTGTGTGGGGGGGATCAGTCACTGTGTGTGGGGGGATCAGTCACTGTGTATGTGGGTGGCATCAGTCACTGTGTGTGGGGGGGGATCAGTCACTGCGTGTTTGGGGGAATCAGTCATTGTGTGTGTTGGGGGTCATCAGTCACTGTGTGTGTGTGGGTGGGGATCAGTCACTGTGTGTGGGGGGGATCAGTCACTTTGTGTGTGGGGGCCTTCAGTCACTGTGTTTGTGGGGTGGATCAGTCACTGTGTGGGGGGGAATCAGTAACTGTGTGTGTGTGGGGGCATCAGTCACTGTGTTGGGGATCAGTCACTGTGTGTGTGGGAGTTCAGTCACTGTGTGTGTGCGGGGGGGATCATTCACTGTGTGTGGGAGGGATCAGTCATTGTGTGTGGGGGGGATAAGTCACTGTGTGTGTCGGGAGGGTTCAGTCACTTTATGTGTGGGGGGGGGATCAGTCACTGTGTGTGGAGGGGAGGGATCATCACTGTGTGTGTGGGGGGGATTAGTCACTGTGTGTGTGGGGGATCAGTCACTGTGTGTGGGGGGGGGGATCAGTCACTGAGTGGGGGAGATCAGTCACTGTGCGTGGGGGGGATCAGTCACTGTGTGTGTCGGGGGGGATCAGTCACTGTGTTTGGGGGGGATCAGTCACTTTGTGTGTGTGGGAGGATCATTCACTGTGTGTGTGTGGGGGGGGATCAGTCACTGTGTGTGGGGGGATCAGTCACTGTTTGTGTGTGGGGACCAGTCACTGTGTCTGTGGGTGGCATCAGTCACTGTGTGTGGGGGGGGATCAGTTACTGCGTGTGTGGGGGAATCAGTCACTGTGTGTGTGGGGGGGCATCAGTCACTGTGTGTGTGTGGGTGGGGATCAGTCACTGTGTGTGGGGGGGATCAGTCACTGTGTGTGGGGGGGATCAGTCAATGTGTGTGTGTGGGTGGGGATCTGTCAGTTTGTGTGTGGGTGCCATCAGTCACTGTGTGTGTGGGGTGGATCAGTCACTTTGTGTGGGGGGATCAGTCACTGTGTGTGTGTGGGAGCATCAGTCACTGTGTTGGGGATCAGTCACTGTGTGTGTTGGGGATCAGTCACTGTGTGTGTGCGTGGGGGATCAGTCACTGTGTGTGGGAGGGATCAGTCACTGTGTGTGGGGGGGGATCAGTCAATGTGTGTGTCGAGAGGGTTCATTCACTGTGTGTGTGGGGGGGGGGATCAGTTACTGTGTGTGTGGGTCGGATTAGCCGCTGTGTGTGGGGGGGATCAGTCACTGGGTGTGGGGGGATTAGTCACTGTGTCTGGGGAGGGGATCAGTCACTGTGTCTGGAGGGGAGGGACCAGTCACTGTGTGTGTGGGGGGGGGATTAGTCACAGTGTGTGTGGGGCATCAGTCACTGTTTGTGTGGGGGGGGAGCTGTCACTGTGTGGTGGGGGATCAGTCACTGTGTGTTGGTCGGAGGCATCAGTCACTGTCTGTGGGGGGGATCAGTGACTGTGTGTGTGGGGGATCAGTCACTGTGTGTGTCGGGGGGATCAGTCACTGTGTGTGGGGGGATCAGTCACTGTGTGTGGGGGAGGGGATCAGTCACTGAGTTGGGGGGATCAGCCACTGTGCGTGGGGGGGGGGATCAGTCACTGTGTCTGTGTGGGAGGATCATTCACTGTGTGTGTGGGGGGGGATCAGTCACTGTGTGTGGGGGGATCAGTCACTGTGTGTGTGGGGAGATCAGTCACTGTGTATGGGGGGGGGATCAGTCACTGAGTGGGGGAGATCAGTCACTGTGCGTGGGGGGGATCAGTCACTGTGTGTGTCGGGGGGGATCAGTCACTGTGTTTGGGGGGGATCAGTCACTTTGTGTGTGTGGGAGGATCATTCACTGTGTGTGTGGGGGGGGATCAGTCACTGTGTGTGGGGGGATCAGTCACTGTGTTTGAGGGTGGCATCAGTCACTGTGTGTGGCGGGGGGGGATCAATCACTGCGTGTGTGGGTGAATCAGTCACTGTGTGTGTGGGGGGCATCAGTCACTGTGTGTGTGTGGGTGGGGATCAGTCACTGTGTGTGAGGGGGATCAGTCACTGTGTGTGGGGGGGAGGGACCAGTCACTGTGTGTGTGGGGGGGGATTAGTCACAGTGTGTGTGGGGCATCAGTCACTGTGTGTGTCGGGGGGATCAGTCACTGTTTGTGGGGGGATCAGTCACTGTGTGTGGTGGGGGGATCAGTCACTGAGTTGGGGGGATCAGTCACTGTGCGTGGGGGGGGGGAACAGTCACTGTGTCTGTGTGGGAGGATCATTCACTGTGTGTGTGGGGGGGATCAGTCACTGTGTGTGGGGGGATCCTTCACTGTGTGTGTGGGGGGATCAGTCACTGTGTGTGGGGGGGGGATCAGTCACTGAGTGGGGGAGATCAGTCACTGTGCGTGGGGGGGATCAGTCACTGTGTGTGTCGGGGGGGATCAGTCACTATGTTTGGGGGGGATCAGTCACTTTGTGTGTGTGGGAGGATCATTCACTGTCTGTGTGGGTGGGATCAGTCACTGTGTGTGGGGGGATCAGTCACTGTTTGTGTGGCGGGATCAGTCACTGTGTCTGTGGGTGGCATCAGTCACTGTGTGTGGGGGGGGATCAGTCACTGCGTGTGTGGGGGAATCAGTCACTGTGTGTGTAGGGGGCATCAGTCACTGTGTGTGTGTGGTTGGGAATCAGTCACTGTGTGTGGGGGGGATCAGTCACTGTGTGTGGGGGGGATCAGTCAATGTGTGTGTTTGGGTGGGGATCAGTCACTTTGTGTGTGGGTGCCATCAGTCACTGTGTGTGTGGGGTGGATCAGTCACTGTGTGTGGGGGGATCAGTCACTGTGTGTGTGTGGGAGCATCAGTCACTGTGTTGGGGATCAGTCACTGTGTGTGTGGGGGGATCAGTCACTGTGTGTGTGCGTGGGGGATCAGTCACTGTGTGTGGGAGGGATCAGTCACTGTGTGTGGGGGGGGATCAGTCACTGTGTGTGTCGAGAGGGTTCAGTCACTGTGTTTGTGGGGGGGGATCAGTTACTGTGTGTGTGGGTCGGATTAGCCGCTGTGTGTCGGGGGGATCAGTCACTGGGTGTGGGGGGATTAGTCACTGTGTGTGGGGAGGAGATCAGTCACTGTGTGTGGAGGGGAGGGATCAGTCACTGTGTGTGTGGGGGGGGGATTAGTCACAGTGTGTGTGGGGCATCAGTCACAGTGTGTGTGGGGGGGAGCAGTCACTGTGTGGTGGGGGATCAGTCACTGTGTGTTGGTCGGGGGTATCAGTCACTGTCTGTGGGGGGATCAGTTACTGTGTGTGTGGGGGATCAGTCACTGTGTGTGGGTCGGGGGCATCAGTCACTGTGTGTGGTGGGGGGATCAGTCACTGTGTGTGGGGGGAATCAGTCACTGCGTGTGGGGGGGATCAGTCAATGTGTGTTTGAGGGTGGGGATCAGTCACTGTGTGTGTGGGGGCCATCAGTCACTGAGTGGGGGGGATCAGTCACTGTGCGTGGGGGGTGATCAGTCGCTGTGTGTGTCGGGGGGGATCAGTCACTGTGTTTGGGGGGGATCAGTCACTGTGTGTGTGTGTGAGGATCATTCACTGTGTGTGTGGGGGGGGTGATCAGTCACTGTGTGTTGGGGGATGAGTCACTGTGTGTGTGGGGGGATCAGTCACTGTGTGTTAGGAGCATCAGTCACTGTGTGTGTGGGGACATCAGTCACTGTGTGTTGGAGGGATCAGTCATTGTGTGTGTGGGGGGATCAGTCACTGTGTGTGTGTTGGGGCATCAGTCACTGTGTGTATGGGGTGATCAGTCACTGTGTGTGTGTGGGTGGGGCTCAGTCACTGTGTGTGGGGGGGGATCAGTCACTGTGTGTTGGTGATCAGTCACTGTGTGTGTGTGGAGGGATCAGTCAATGTGTGTGTGGGGATGGATCAGTCACTGTGTGTGGGCGGGGGATTAGTCACTGTGTGCGACGGGGAGCTTCAGTCACAGTGTGTGAGGGGGATCAGTCACTGTGTGTGGGGGGGATTAGTCACTGTGTGTGGGGTCGATCAGTCACTGTGTGTGGGGGGGATTAGTCACTGTGTGTTGAGGGGATAAGTCACGGTGTGTGGAGGGGAGGGATCAGTCACTGTGTCTGGTGGGGGTTCAGTCACTGTGTGTGTGGGAGGGGATCAGTCACTGTGTGTGTGGGTCGGATCTGTCGCTGTGTGTGGGGGGGATCAGTCAATGGTTGTGGGGGGATCTGTCACTGTGTGTGGTGGGGGATCAGTCACTGTGTGTGGGGGAGGGATCAGTCACTGTGTGTGTGGGGGTGGATCAGTCACTGTGTGTGCGGGGGGAATCAGTCACTGTGTGGTGCGGTATCAGTCACTGTGTGTTGGTCGGGGGCATCAGTCACTGTGTGTGTGAGGGATCGGTCACTGTGTGTGTGGGGGATCAGTCACTGTGTGGTGGGGGATCAGTCACTGTGTGTGTGGGGGGGATCAGTCACTGTGTGGTGGGGGATCAGTCAGTGTGTGTTGGTCGGGGGCATCAGTCACTGTGTGTGTGGGGGATCAGTCACTGTGTGTGTGGGTTGATCAGTCACTGTGTGTGTGTGGTTGGGGATCAGTCACTGTGTTTGGGGGGGATCAGTCACTGTGTTTTTGGGGTGATCAGTCATTGTGTGTGTGTTTGGGTGGGGATCAGTCACTGTGTGTGGGGGGGATCAGTCACTGCTTGTGTGTGAGTGGGGATCAGTCACTGTGTGTGTGGGTTGATCAGTCACTGTGTGTGTGGGGTGATCAGTCACTGTGCGTGTGTGGGTGGGGGATCAGTCACTGTGTGCGTCGGGGAGCTTTAGTCACAGTGTGTGAGGGGGATCAGTCACTGTGTGTGGGGGGGATTAGTCACTGTGTGTGGGGTCGATCAGTCACTGTGTGTGGGGGGGATTAGTCACTGTGTGTTGAGGGGATAAGTCACGGTGTGTGGAGGGGAGGGATCAGTCACTGTGTCTGGTGGGGGTTCAGTCACTGTGTGTGTGGGGGGGGGATCAGTCACTGTGTGTGTGGGTCGGATCTGTCGCTGTGTGTGGGGGGGGATCAGTCAATGGTTGTGGGGGGATCTGTCACTGTGTGTGGTGGGGGATCAGTCACTGTGTGTGGGGGAGGGATCAATCACTGTGTGTGTGGGGGTGGATCAGTCACTGTGTGTGCGGGGGGAATCAGTCACTGTGTGGTGGGGGATCAGTCACTGTGTATTGGTCGGGGGCATCAGTCACTGTGTGTGTGAAGGATCAGTCACTGTGTGTGTGGGGGATCAGTCACTGTGTGGTGGGGGATCAGTCACTGTGTGTTGGGGGATGAGTCACTGTGTGTGTGGGGGGATCAGTCACTGTGTGTTGGGAGCATCAGTCACTGTGTGTGTGGGGTGGATCAGTCACTGTGTGTGGGGGGATCAGTCACTGTGTGTGTGTGGGAGCATCAGTCACTGTGTTGGGGATCAGTCACTGTGTGTGTCGGGGGATCAGTCACTGTGTGTGTCGAGAGGGATCAGTCACTGTGTGTGTGTGGGGGGGATCAGTTACTGTGTGTGTGGGTCGGATTAGCCGCTCTGTGTCGGGGGGATCAGTCACTGGGTGTGGGGGGATTAGTCACTGTGTGTGGGGAGGGATCAGTCACTGTGTGTGTGGGGGGGGGATTAGTCACAGTGTGTGTGGGGCATCAGTCACTGTGTGTGTGGGGGGAGCAGTCACTGTGTGGTGGGGGATGAGTCACTCTGTGTTGGTCGGGGGTATCAGTCACTGTCTGTGGGGGGATCAGTCACTGTGTGTGTGGGGGATCAGTCAATGTGTGTTTGTGGGTGGGGATCAGTCACTGTGTGTGTGGAGGCCATCAGTCACTGAGTGGGGGGGATCAGTCACTGTGCGTGGGGGGGTGATCAGTCGCTGTGTGTGTCGGGGGGGATCAGTCACTGTGTTTGGGGGGGATCAGTCACTGTGTGTGTGTGGGAGGATCATTCACTGTTTGTGTGGGGGGATCAGTCACTGTGTGGTGGGGGATCAGTCACTGTGTGTGGTCGGGGGCATCAGTCACTGTGTGTGGGGGGGATCAGTCACTGTGTGTGTGGGGGATCAGTCACTGTGTGTGGGTCGGGGGCATCAGTCTCTGTGTGGGGGGGGATCAGTCACTGTGTGTGGGGGGGATCAGTCAATGTTTGTGGGGGAGAGCAGTCATTGTGTGTGTGGGGGTGGGTTCAGTCACTGTGTGTGGGGGGATTAGTCACTCTGTGTGGGGGGGGATCAGTCACTGTGTGTATGTGGGGGGGATCTGTCACCGTGTGTGTCGGGGGGGGGATCAGTCACCGTGTGTGTCGGGGGGGATCAGTCATTGTGTGTGGGGGGATCAGTCACTGTATGTGGGGGGGGGGGATCAGTCAATGACTGGGGGGGGGGTCAGTCACTGTGTGTGTCGGGGGGGATCAGGCACTGTGTTTGGGGGGGATCAGTCCCTGTGTGTGTGGGGGGATCAGTCACTGTGTGTGGGGGGGGATCAGTCACTGAGTGGGGGGGATCAGTCACTGTGCGTGGGGGGAGGTCAGTCACTGTGTGTGTCGGGGGGGATCAGTCACTGTGTTTGGGGGGGATCAGTCACTTTGTGTGTTTGGGAGGATCATTCACTGTGTGTGTGGGTGGGGATCAGTCACTCTGTGTGGGGGGATCACTCACAGTGTGTGTGCGGGGATCAGTCACTGTGTGTGGGGGGGATCAGTCAATGTTTGTGGGGGAGAGCAGTCATTGTGTGTGTGGGGGTGGGTTCAGTCACTGTGTGTGGGGGGATTAGTCACTCTGTGTGGGGGGGGATCAGTCACTGTGTGTATGTGGGGGGGATCTGTCACCGTGTGTGTCGGGGGGGGGATCAGTCACCGTGTGTGTCGGGGGGGATCAGTCATTGTGTGTGGGGGGATCAGTCACTGTATGTGGGGGGGGGGGATCAGTCAATGACTGGGGGGGGGGTCAGTCACTGTGTGTGTCGGGGGGGATCAGGCACTGTGTTTGGGGGGGATCAGTCCCTGTGTGTGTGGGGGGATCAGTCACTGTGTGTGGGGGGGGATCAGTCACTGAGTGGGGGGGATCAGTCACTGTGCGTGGGGGGAGGTCAGTCACTGTGTGTGTCGGGGGGGATCAGTCACTGTGTTTGGGGGGGATCAGTCACTTTGTGTGTTTGGGAGGATCATTCACTGTGTGTGTGGGTGGGGATCAGTCACTCTGTGTGGGGGGATCACTCACAGTGTGTGTGCGGGGATCAGTCACTGTGTGTGGGGGGATCAGTCAATGTGTGTGTGGGTGGCATCAGTCACTGTGTGTGTGGGGGGGATCAGTCACTGCGTGTTTGGGGGACTCAGTCACTGTGTGTGTGGGGGGTCATCAGTCACTGTGTGTGTGTGGGTGGGGATCAGTCACTGTATGTGGGGGGGATCAGTCACTGTGTGTGGGGGGGATCAGTCACTTTGTGTGTGGGGGCCTTCAGTCACTGTGTGTGTGGGGTGGATCAGTCACTGTGTGTGGGGGAATCAGTAACTGTGTGTGTGTGGGGGCATCAGTCACTGTGTTGGGGATCAGTCACTGTGTGTGTGTGGGTTCAGTCACTGTGTGTGTGCGGGGGGGATCATTCACTGAGTGTGGGAGGGATCAGTAATTGTGTGTGGTGGGGGGATAAGTCACTGTGTGTGTCGGGAGGGTTCAGTCACTGTGTGTGTGTGAGGGGGGGATCAGTTACTGTGTCTGTGGGTAGGATTAGTCGCTGTGTGTGGGGGGATCAGTCACTGGGTGTGGGGGGATTAGTCACTGTGTGTGGAGAGGGGATCAGTCACTGTGTGTGTGGGTGGGGATTAGTCACTGTGTGTGTGGGGGATCAGTCACTGTGTGTGTGGGGGGGAGCAGTCACTGTGTGGTGGGGGATCAGTCACTGTGTGTTGGTCGGGGGCATCAGTCACTGTGTGTGGGGGGGATCAGTCACTGTGTGTGTGGGGGATCAGTCACTGTGTGTGGGTCGGGGGCATCAGTCACTGTGTGTGAGGGGGGGGATGAGTCACTGTGTGTGGGGGGATCAGTCAATGTGTGTTTGTGGGTGGGGATCAGTCACTGTGTGTGTGGGGGCCATCAGTCACTGAGTGGGGGGGATCAGTCACTGTGCGTGGGGGAGGGGATCAGTCACTGTGTGTGTCGGGGGGATCAGTCACTGCGTTTGGGGGGGATCAGTCACTGTGTGTGTGTGGGAGGATCAGTCACTGTGTGTGTGGGGGGGGATCATTCACTGTATGTGGGGTGATCAGTCACTGTGTGTGTGGGGGGATCAGTCACTGTGTGTGGGGGGGATCTGTCACTGTCTGTGTGGGGGCATCAGTCACTGTGTGTTGGGGGGATCAGTCATTGTGTGTGTGGGGGGATCAGTCACTGTGTGTGTGTTAGTGCATCAGTCACTGTGTGTATGGGGTGATCAGTCACTGTGTGTGTGTGGGTGGGGATCAGTCACTGTGTGTGGGGGATATCAGTCACTGTGCGTGTGTGGAGGGATCAGTCACTGTGTGTGGGGGGGATCAGTCAATATGTGTGTGTGGTGGGGATCAGTCACTGTGTGTGTGGGGGCCATCAGTCACTGTGTGTGTGGGGGGGATCAGTCACTGTGTGTGGGGGGATCAGTCACTGTGTGTGTGGGGGGGCATCAGTCACTGTGTGTTGTGGATCAGTCACTGTGTTTGTGTGGAGTGATCAGTCACTGTGTGTGTGGGGGGATCAGTCACTGTGTGTGTGGGGGTGGATCAGTCACTGTGTGTTTGGGGGGATCAGTCACTGTGCGTCGGGGAGTTTCAGTCACTGTGTGTGGGGGGGATCTGTCACTGTGTGTGGGCGGGATTAGTCACTTCGTGTGGGGTCGATCAGTCACTGTTTGTGGGGGGGCTTAGTCACTGTATGTGGAGGGGATAAGTCACGGTGTGTGGAGGGGAGGGATCAGTCACTGTGTCTGGTGGGGCTTCAGTCACTGAGTGTGTGTGGGGGGATCAGTCACTGTGTGTGTGGGTCGGATCAGTCGCTGTGTGTGGGGGTGACCAGTCAATGGGTGTGGCGGCATCTTTCACTGTGTGTAGGGGGGATCAGTCACTGTGTGTGGGGGAGGGATCAGTCACTGTGTGGCGGGGGATCAGTCACTGTGTGGGGGGGGATCAGTCACTGTGTGTGTGGGGGGGAACAGTCACTGTGTGTGTGGGGGGGATCACTCACTGTGTGTGGGGGGGGATCAGTCACTGTGTGTGCGGGGGGATCAGTCACTTTGTGTGGGGGGGGATCAGTCACTGTGTGTGGGGGGGATCAGTCACTCTGTGTGTGGGGGGGATCAGTCACTGTCTGTGTGGGGGATCAGTCACTGTGTGTGGGGGAGGGATCAGTCACTGTGTGTTGGTCGGGGGGATCAGTCACTGTGTGTGGGGGGGGATCAGTCACTGTGTGTGGGGGGGATCAATCACTCTGTGTGTGGGGGGGATCAGTCACTGTCTGTGTGGGGGATCAGTCACTGTGTGTGGGGGAGGGATCAGTCACTGTGTGTTGGTCGGGGGGATCAGTCACTGTGTGTGGGGGGGATCAGTCACTGTGTGTGGGTCGGGGGCATCAGTCACTGCGTGTGGGGGGGATCAGTGACTGTGTGTGGGGGGGATCAGTCACTGTGTGCGGGGGGGATCAGTCAATGTGTGTGTGTGGGTGGGATCAATCACTGTGTGTGTGGGGGCCATCAATCACTGTGCGTGTATGCGGGCATCAGTCAATGTGTGTGTGTGGAGGGATCAGTCACTGTGTGTGTGGTATGGATCAGTCACTGTGTGTGTGGGGGTGGATCAGTCACTGTGTGTGGGGGGGATCAGTCACTTTGTGTGGGGGGGGGGATCAGTCACTGTGTGTGCCGGGGGGTCCAGTCACTGTGTGTGGGGGGGGATCAGTCACTGTGTGTGGGATGGATTAGTCACTGTGTGTGTGGGGGGATCAGTCACTGTGTGTGGGATGGATTAGTCACTGTGTGTGGGGTCGATCAGTCACTGTGTGTGGTGGGGATAAGTCACGGTGTGTGGAGGGGAGGGATCAGTCACTGTGTCTGGTGGGGGTTCAGTCACTGTGTGTGTGGGGGGGGGATCAGTCACTGTGTGTGGGGGTCGTATCAGTTGCTGTGTGTGGTGGGGATCAGTCACTGGGTGTGGGGGGATCATTCACTGTGTATGGGAGAGGGATCAGTCACTGTGTGTGTGGGGGGGATCACTCACTGTGTGTGTGGGGGGCATCAGTCACTGTGTGTGGGGGGGATGAGTCACTGTGTGTGTGGGGGGGATTAGTCATTGTGTGTGTGGGGGATCAGTCACTGTGTGTGTGGGGGGGATCAGTCACTGTGTGGGGGGGGATCAGTCACGGTGTGTGGGGGGTTCAGTCACTGTGTGGTGGGGGATCAGTCACTGTGTGTGTGGTGGGGGATCAGTCACTGTGTGTGGGGGGGATCAGTCACTGTGTGTGGGTCGGGGGCATCAGTCACTGTGTGTGAGGGGGGGATCAGTCAATGTGTGTTTGTGGGTGGGGATCAGTCACTGTGTGCGTGGGGGCCATCAGTCACTGAGTGGGGGGGGATCAGTCACTGTGCGTGGGTGGGGGGATCAGTCACTGTGTGTGTCGGGGGGATCAGTCACTGTGTTTGGGGGGGATCAGTCACTGTGTGTGTGTGGGAGGATCAGTCACTGTGTGTGGGGGGGATCAGTCACTGTGTGTGGGTCGGGGGCATCAGTCACTGTGTGTGAGGTGGGGATCAGTCAATGTGTGTTTGTGGGTGGGGATCAGTCACTGTGTGCGTGGGGGCCATCAGTCACTGAGTGGGGGGGGATCAGTCACTGTGCGTGGGGGGGGATCAGTCACTGTGTGTGTCGGGGGGATCAGTCACTGTGTTTGGGGCGGATCAGTCACTGTGTGTGTGTGGGAGGATCAGTCACTGTGTGGGGGGGGGATCAGTCACTGTATGTGGGTTGATCAGTCAATGTTTGTGTGGGGGGACCAGTCACTGTGTGTGGGGGGGATCAGTCACTGTCTGTGTGGGGGCATCAGTCACTGTGTGTTGGGGGGATCAGTCATTTTGTGTGTGGGGGGATCAGTCACTGTGTGTGTGTGGGTGGGGATCAGTCACTGTGTGTGGGGGATATCAGTCACTGTGTGTGTCTGGAGGGATCAGTCACTGTGTGTGGGGGGGATCAGTCAATGTGTGTGTGTGGGTGGGGATCAGTCACTGTGTGTGTGGGGGCCATCAGTCACTGTGTGTGTGGGGGGGATCAGTCACTGTGTGTGGGGGGATCAGTCACTGTTTGTGTGGGGGGGCATCAGTCACTGTGTGTTGTGGATCAGTCACTGTGTGTGTGTGGAGGGATCAGTCACTGTGTGTGTGGGGGAATCAGTCACTGTGTGTGGGGGAGGGATCAGTCACTGTGTGGTGGGGGATCAGTCACTGTGTGTGGGGGGGGATCAGTCACTGTGTGGTGGGGGATCAGTCCCTGTGTGTTGGTCGGGGGCATCAGTCACTGTGTGTGTGGGGGATCAGTCACTGTGTGTGTGAGGGATCAGTCACTGTGTGGTGGGGGATCAGTCACTGTGTGTGTGGGGGGGATCAGTCACTGTGTGGTGGGGGATCAGTCAGTGTGTGTTGGTCGGGGGCATCAGTCACTGTGTGTGTGGGGGATCAGTCACTGTGTGTGTGGGTTGATCAGTCACTGTGTGTGTGTGGTTGGGGATCAGTCACTGTGTTTGGGGGGGATCAGTCACTGTGTTTTTGGGGTGATCAGTCATTGTGTGTGTGTTTGGGTGGGGATCAGTCACTGTGTGTGGGGGGGATCAGTCACTGCTTGTGTGTGAGTGGGGATCAGTCACTGTGTGTGTGGGTTGATCAGTCACTGTGTGTGTGGGGTGATCAGTCACTGTGCGTGTGTGGGTGGGGGATCAGTCACTGTGTGCGTTTGGGAGCTTTAGTCACAGTGTGTGAGGGGGATCAGTCACTGTGTGTGGGGGGGGATTAGTCACTGTGTGTGGGGTCGATCAGTCACTGTGTGTGGGGGGGATAAGTCACGGTGTGTGGAGGGGAGGGATCAGTCACTGTGTCTGGTGGGGGTTCAGTCACTGTGTGTGTGGGGGGGGGATCAGTCACTGTGTGTGTGGGTCGGATCTGTCGCTGTGTGTGGGGGGGATCAGTCAATGGTTGTGGGGGGATCTGTCACTGTGTGTGGTGGGGGATCAGTCACTGTGTGTGGGGGAGGGATCAGTCACTGTGTGTGTGGGGGTGGATCAGTCACTGTGTGTGCGGGGGGAATCAGTCACTGTGTGGTGGGGGATCAGTCACTGTGTATTGGTCGGGGGCATCAGTCACTGTGTGTGTGAGGGATCAGTCACTGTGTGTGTGGGGGATCAGTCACTGTGTGGTGGGGGATCAGTCACTGTGTGTTGGGGGATGAGTCACTGTGTGTGTGGGGGGATCAGTCACTGTGTGTTGGGAGCATCAGTCACTGTGTGTGTGGGGTGGATCAGTCACTGTGTGTGGGGGGATCAGTCACTGTGTGTGTGTGGGAGCATCAGTCACTGTGTTGGGGATCAGTCACTGTGTGTGTCGGGGGATCAGTCACTGTGTGTGTCGAGAGGGTTCAGTCACTGTGTGTGTGTGGGGGGGATCAGTTACTGTGTGTGTGGGTCGGATTAGCCGCTGTGTGTCGGGGGGATCAGTCACTGGGTGTGGGGGGATTAGTCACTGTGTGTGGGGAGGGATCAGTCACTGTGTGTGTGGGGGGGGGATTAGTCACAGTGTGTGTGGGGCATCAGTCACTGTGTGTGTGGGGGGAGCAGTCACTGTGTGGTGGGGGATGAGTCACTCTGTGTTGGTCGGGGGTATCAGTCACTGTCTGTGGGGGGATCAGTCACTGTGTGTGTGGGGGATCAGTCAATGTGTGTTTGTGGGTGGGGATCAGTCACTGTGTGTGTGGAGGCCATCAGTCACTGAGTGGGGGGGATCAGTCACTGTGCGTGGGGGGGTGATCAGTCGCTGTGTGTGTCGGGGGGGATCAGTCACTGTGTTTGGGGGGGATCAGTCACTGTGTGTGTGTGGGAGGATCATTCACTGTTTGTGTGGGGGGATCAGTCACTGTGTGGTGGGGGATCAGTCACTGTGTGTGGTCGGGGGCATCAGTCACTGTGTGTGGGGGGGATCAGTCACTGTGTGTGTGGGGGATCAGTCACTGTGTGTGGGTCGGGGGCATCAGTCTCTGTGTGGGGGGGGATCAGTCACTGTGTGTGGGGGGGATCAGTCAATGTTTGTGGGGGAGAGCAGTCATTGTGTGTGTGGGGGTGGGTTCAGTCACTGTGTGTGGGGGGATTAGTCACTCTGTGTGGGGGGGGATCAGTCACTGTGTGTATGTGGGGGGGATCTGTCACCGTGTGTGTCGGGGGGGGGATCAGTCACCGTGTGTGTCGGGGGGGATCAGTCATTGTGTGTGGGGGGATCAGTCACTGTATGTGGGGGGGGGGGATCAGTCAATGACTGGGGGGGGGGTCAGTCACTGTGTGTGTCGGGGGGGATCAGGCACTGTGTTTGGGGGGGATCAGTCCCTGTGTGTGTGGGGGGATCAGTCACTGTGTGTGGGGGGGGATCAGTCACTGAGTGGGGGGGATCAGTCACTGTGCGTGGGGGGAGGTCAGTCACTGTGTGTGTCGGGGGGGATCAGTCACTGTGTTTGGGGGGGATCAGTCACTTTGTGTGTTTGGGAGGATCATTCACTGTGTGTGTGGGTGGGGATCAGTCACTCTGTGTGGGGGGATCACTCACAGTGTGTGTGCGGGGATAGGTCACTGTGTGTGGGGGGATCAGTCAATGTGTGTGTGGGTGGCATCAGTCACTGTGTGTGTGGGGGGGATCAGTCACTGCGTGTTTGGGGGACTCAGTCACTGTGTGTGTGGGGGGTCATCAGTCACTGTGTGTGTGTGGTTGGGGATCAGTCACTGTATGTGGGGGGGATCAGTCACTGTGTGTGGGGGGGATCAGTCAGTTTGTGTGTGGGGGCCTTCAGTCACTGTGTGTGTGGGGTGGATCAGTCACTGTGTGTGGGGGAATCAGTAACTGTGTGTGTGTGGGGGCATCAGTCACTGTGTTGGGGATCAGTCACTGTGTGTGTGTGGGTTCAGTCACTGTGTGTGTGCGGGGGGGATCATTCACTGAGTGTGGGAGGGATCAGTAATTGTGTGTGGTGGGGGGATAAGTCACTGTGTGTGTCGGGAGGGTTCAGTCACTGTGTGTGTGTGAGGGGGGGATCAGTTACTGTGTGTGTGGGTAGGATTAGTCGCTGTGTGTGGGGGGGATCAGTCACTGGGTGTGGGGGGATTAGTCACTGTGTGTGGAGAGGGGATCAGTCACTGTGTGTGTGGGTGGGGATTAGTCACTGTGTGTGTGGGGGATCAGTCACTGTGTGTGTGGGGGGGAGCAGTCACTGTGTGGTGGGGGATCAGTCACTGTGTGTTGGTCGGGGGCATCAGTCACTGTGTGTGGGGGGGATCAGTCACTGTGTGTGTGGGGGATCAGTCACTGTGTGTGGGTCGGGGGCATCAGTCACTGTGTGTGAGGGGGGGATGAGTCACTGTGTGTGGGGGGATCAGTCAATGTGTGTTTGTGGGTGGGGATCAGTCACTGTGTGTGTGGGGGCCATCAGTCACTGAGTGGGGGGGGATCAGTCACTGTGCGTGGGGGAGGGGATCAGTCACTGTGTGTGTCGGGGGGATCAGTCACTGCGTTTGGGGGGGATCAGTCACTGTGTGTGTGTGGGAGGATCAGTCACTGTGTGTGTGGGGGGGGATCATTCACTGTATGTGGGGTGATTAGTCACTGTGTGTGTGGGGGGATCAGTCACTGTGTGTGGGGGGGATCTGTCACTGTCTGTGTGGGTGCATCAGTCACTGTGTGTTGGGGGGATCAGTCATTGTGTGTGTGGGGGGATCAGTCACTGTGTGTGTGTTAGTGCATCAGTCACTGTGTGTATGGGGTGATCAGTCACTGTGTGTGTGTGGTTGGGGATCAGTCACTGTGTGTGGGGGATATCAGTCACTGTGCGTGTGTGGAGGGATCAGTCACTGTGTGTGGGGGGGATCAGTCAATATGTGTGTGTGGTGGGGATCAGTCACTGTGTGTGTGGGGGCCATCAGTCACTGTGTGTGTGGGGGGGATCAGTCACTGTGTGTGGGGGGATCAGTCACTGTGTGTGTGGGGGGGCATCAGTCACTGTGTGTTGTGGATCAGTCACTGTGTTTGTGTGGAGTGATCAGTCACTGTGTGTGTGGGGGGATCAGTCACTGTGTGTGTGGGGGTGGATCAGTCACTGTGTGTTTGGGGGGATCAGTCACTGTGCGTCGGGGAGTTTCAGTCACTGTGTGTGGGGGGGATCTGTCACTGTGTGTGGGCGGGATTAGTCACTTCGTGTGGGGTCGATCAGTCACTGTTTGTGGGGGGGCTTAGTCACTGTATGTGGAGGGGATAAGTCACGGTGTGTGGAGGGGAGGGATCAGTCACTGTGTCTGGTGGGGGTTCAGTCACTGAGTGTGTGTGGGGGGATCAGTCACTGTGTGTGTGGGTCGGATCAGTCGCTGTGTGTGGGGGTGACCAGTCAATGGGTGTGGCGGCATCTTTCACTGTGTGTAGGGGGGATCAGTCACTGTGTGTGGGGGAGGGATCAGTCACTGTGTGGCGGGGGATCAGTCACTGTGTGGGGGGGGATCAGTCACTGTGTGATGGGGGAGGGATCAGTCACTGTGTGGTGGGGGATCAGTCACAGTGTGTTGATCGGGGGCATCAGTCTGTGTGTGTGTGGGGGATCAGTCACTGTGTGTGTGGGGGATCAGTCACTGTGTGTGGGTCGGGGGCATCAGTCTGTGTGTGTGTGGGGGATCAGTCACTGTGTGTGTGGGGGATCAGTCACTGTGGTGTGGGGGATCAGTCACTGTGTGTGTGGGGGGGATCAGTCACTGTGTGGTGGGGGATCAGTCACAGTGTGTTGGTCGGGGGCATCAGTCTCTGTGTGTGTGGGGGATCAGTCACTGTGTGTGTGGGGGATCAGTCACTGTGGTGTGGGGGATCAGTCACTGTGTGTGTGGGGGGGATCAGTCACTGTGTGGTGGGGGATCAGTCACAGTGTGTTGGTCGGGGGCATCAGTCTCTGTGTGTGTGGGGGATCAGTCACTGTGTGTGTGGGGGATCAGTCACTGTGTGTGGGTCGGGGGCATCAGTCACTGTGTGTGGGGTGGGGGGTTCAGTGACTGTGTGTGGGAGGGATCAGTCACAGTGTGTGGGGGGGATCAGTTACTGTGTGTGTGGGGGCATCAGTCACTGTGTGTGGGGGGGGGGGGGTTCAGTGACTGTGTGTGGGGGTGGATCAGTCACTGTGTGTGGGGGGGATCAGTCACTTTGTGTGGGGGGGGATCAGTCACTGTGTGTGTCGGGGGGGTCCAATCACTGTGTGTGGGGGGGGATCAGTCACTGTGTGTGGGATGGATTAGTCACTGTGTGTGTGGGGGGATCAGTCACTGTGTGTGGGGGGGATTAGTCACTGTGTGTGGGGTCGATCAGTCACTGTGTGTGGGGGGGATTAGTCACTGTGTGTGGGGTCGATCAGTCACTGTGTGTGGGGGGGATTAGTCACTGTGTGTGGAGGGGATAAGTCACGGTGTGTGGAGGGGAGGGATCAGCCACTGCGTCTGGTGGGGGTCCAGTCACTGTGTGTGTGGGGGGTGGATCAGTCACTGTGTTTGTGGGTCGGATCAGTCGCTGTGTGTGGGGGGGATCAGTCACTGGGTGTGGGGGGATCAGTCACTGTGTGTGGGGGGAATCACTCACTGTGTGTGGGGGGGGGGATCAGTCACTGTGTGTGTGCGGGGGAATCAGTCACTGTGTGTGTGGGGGGGAACAGTCACTCTGTGTGTGGGGGGGGATCAGTCACTGTGTGTGTGGGGGGGAACAGTCACTGTGTGTGTGGGGGGGATCACTCACTGTGTGTGGGGGGGGATCAGTCACTGTGTGTGCGGGGGGATCAGTCACTTTGTGTGGGGGGGGATCAGTCACTGTGTGTGGGGGGGATCAGTCACTCTGTGTGTGGGGGGGATCAGTCACTGTCTGTGTGGGGGATCAGTCACTGTGTGTGGGGGAGGGATCAGTCACTGTGTGTTGGTCGGGGGGATCAGTCGCTGTGTGTGGGGGGGGATCAGTCACTGTGTGTGGGGGGGATCAATCACTCTGTGTGTGGGGGGGATCAGTCACTGTCTGTGTGGGGGATCAGTCACTGTGTGTGGGGGAGGGATCAGTCACTGTGTGTTGGTCGGGGGGATCAGTCACTGTGTGTGGGGGGGATCAGTCACTGTGTGTGGGTCGGGGGCATCAGTCACTGCGTGTGGGGGGGATCAGTGACTGTGTGTGGGGGGGATCAGTCACTGTGTGCGGGGGGGATCAGTCAATGTGTGTGTGTGGGTGGGATCAATCACTGTGTGTGTGGGGGCCATCAATCACTGTGCGTGTATGCGGGCATCAGTCAATGTGTGTGTGTGGAGGGATCAGTCACTGTGTGTGTGGTATGGATCAGTCACTGTGTGTGTGGGGGTGGATCAGTCACTGTGTGTGGGGGGGATCAGTCACTTTGTGTGGGGGGGGGGGATCAGTCACTGTGTGTGCCGGGGGGTCCAGTCACTGTGTGTGGGGGGGGATCAGTCACTGTGTGTGGGATGGATTAGTCACTGTGTGTGTGGGGGGATCAGTCACTGTGTGTGGGATGGATTAGTCACTGTGTGTGGGGTCGATCAGTCACTGTGTGTGGTGGGGATAAGTCACGGTGTGTGGAGGGGAGGGATCAGTCACTGTGTCTGGTGGGGGTTCAGTCACTGTGTGTGTGGGGGGGGGATCAGTCACTGTGTGTGGGGGTCGTATCAGTTGCTGTGTGTGGTGGGGATCAGTCACTGGGTGTGGGGGGATCATTCACTGTGTATGGGAGAGGGATCAGTCACTGTGTGTGTGGGGGGGATCACTCACTGTGTGTGTGGGGGGCATCAGTCACTGTGTGTGGGGGGGATGAGTCACTGTGTGTGTGGGGGGGATTAGTCATTGTGTGTGTGGGGGATCAGTCACTGTGTGTGTGGGGGGGATCAGTCACTGTGTGGGGGGGGATCAGTCACGGTGTGTGGGGGGTTCAGTCACTGTGTGGTGGGGGATCAGTCACTGTGTGTGTGGTGGGGGATCAGTCACTGTGTGTGGGGGGGATCAGTCACTGTGTGTGGGTCGGGGGCATCAGTCACTGTGTGTGAGGGGGGGATCAGTCAATGTGTGTTTGTGGGTGGGGATCAGTCACTGTGTGCGTGGGGGCCATCAGTCACTGAGTGGGGGGGGATCAGTCACTGTGCGTGGGTGGGGGGATCAGTCACTGTGTGTGTCGGGGGGATCAGTCACTGTGTTTGGGGGGGATCAGTCACTGTGTGTGTGTGGGAGGATCAGTCACTGTGTGTGGGGGGGATCAGTCACTGTGTGTGGGTCGGGGGCATCAGTCACTGTGTGTGAGGGGGGGATCAGTCAATGTGTGTTTGTGGGTGGGGATCAGTCACTGTGTGCGTGGGGGCCATCAGTCACTGAGTGGGGGGGGATCAGTCACTGTGCGTGGGGGGGGATCAGTCACTGTGTGTGTCGGGGGGATCAGTCACTGTGTTTGGGGCGGATCAGTCACTGTGTGTGTGTGGGAGGATCAGTCACTGTGTGGGGGGGGGGATCAGTCACTGTATGTGGGTTGATCAGTCAATGTGTGTGTGGGGGGACCAGTCACTGTGTGTGGGGGGGATCAGACACTGTCTGTGTGGGGGCATCAGTCACTGTGTGTTGGGGGGATCAGTCATTTTGTGTGTGGGGGGATCAGTCACTGTGTGTGTGTTAGTGCATCAGTCACTGTGTGTATGGGGTGATCAGTCACTGTGTGTGTGTGGGTGGGGATCAGTCACTGTATGTGGGGGATATCAGTCACTGTGTGTGTGTGGAGGGATCAGTCACTGTGTGTGGGGGGGATCAGTCAATGTGTGTGTGTGGGTGGGGATCAGTCACTGTGTGTGTGGGGGCCATCAGTCACTGTGTGTGTGGGGGGGATCAGTCACTGTGTGTGGGGGGATCAGTCACTGTTTGTGTGGGGGGGCATCAGTCACTGTGTGTTGTGGATCAGTCACTGTGTGTGTGTGGAGGGATCAGTCACTGTGTGTGTGGGGGGATCAGTCACTGTGTGTGGGGGAGGGATCAGTCACTGTGTGGTGGGGGATCAGTCACTGTGTGTGGGGGGGGATCAGTCACTGTGTGGTGGGGGATCAGTCCCTGTGTGTTGGTCGGGGGCATCAGTCACTGTGTGTGTGGGGGATCAGTCACTGTGTGTGTGAGGGATCAGTCACTGTGTGGTGGGGGATCAGTCACTGTGTGTGTGGGGGGGATCAGTCACTGTGTGGTGGGGGATCAGTCACAGTGTGTTGGTCTGGGGCATCAGTCTCTGTGTGTGTGGGGGATCAGTCACTGTGTGTGTGGGGGATCAGTCACTGTGTGTGGGTCAGGGGCATCAGTCACTGTGTGTGGGGGGGGGTTCAGTGACTGTGTGTGGGAGGGATCAGTCACACTGTGTGGGGGGGATCAGTCACTGTGTGTGTGGGGGCATCAGTCGCTGTGTGTGTGGGGGGGATCAGTCACTGTGTGTGTGGGGGCATCAGTCACTGTGTGTGTGGGGGGGGATCAGTCACTGTGTGTGGGTCGGGGGCATCAGGCACTGTGTGTGGGGGCTATCACTCACTGTGTGTGGGGCAGGGATCAGTCACTGTGTTGGGGATCAGTCACTGTGTGTGTGTGGGTTCAGTCACTGTGTGTGTGCGGGGGGGATCATTCACTGAGTGTGGGAGGGATCAGTCATTGTGTGTGGGGGGGGGGGTAAGTCACTGTGTGTGTCGGGAGGGTTCAGTCACTGTGTGTGTGAGGGGGGGATCAGTTACTGTGTGTGTGGGTAGGATTAGTCGCTGTGTGTGGGGGGGATCAGTCACTGGGTGTGGGGGGATTAGTCACTGTGTGTGGGGAGGGGATCAGTCACTCTGTGTGTGGGGGGGAGCAGTCACTGTGTGGTGGGGGATCAGTCACTGTGTGCTGGTCGGGGGCATCAGTCACTGTGTGTGGGGGGGATCAGTCACTGTGTGTGGGGGGATCAGTCACTGTGTGTGGGTCGGGGGCATCAGTCACTGTGTGTGAGGGAGGGATGAGTGACTGTGTGTGGGGGGATCAGTCAATGTGTGTTTGTGGGTGGGGATCAGTCACTGTGTGTGTGGGGGCCATCAGTCACTGAGTGGGGGGATCAGTCACTGTGCGTGGGGGAGGGGACCAGTCACTGTGTGTGTCGGGGGGATCAGTCACTGTGTTTGGGGGGGATCATTCACAGTGTGTGTGTGGGAGGATCAGTCACTGTGTGTGTGGGGGGGGGATCATTCACTGTATGTGGGGTGATCAGTCACTGTGTGTGTGGGGGGATCAGTCACTGTGTGTGGGGGGGATCAGTCACTGTCTGTGTGGGGGCATCAGTCACTGTTTGTTGGGGGGATCAGTCATTGTGTGTGTGGGGGGATCAGTCACTGTGTGTGTGTTAGTGCATCAGTCACTGTGTGTATGGGGTGATCAGTCACTGTGTGTGTGTGGGTGGGAATCAGTCACTGTGTGTGGGGGATATCAGTCACTGTGCGTGTGTGGAGGGATCAGTCACTGTGTGTGGGGGGGATCAGTCAATATGTGTGTGTGGGTGGGGATCAGTCACTGTGTGTGTGGGGGCCATCAGTCACTGTGTGTGTGGGGGGGATCAGTCACTGTGTGTGGGGGGATCAGTCACTGTGTGTGTGGGGGGGCATCAGTCACTGTGTGTTGTGGATCAGTCACTGTGTTTGTGTGGAGTGATCAGTCACTGTGTGTGTGGGGGGATCAGTCACTGTGTGTGTGGGGGTGGATCAGTCACTGTGTGTTTGGGGGGATCAGTCACTGTGTGCGTCGGGGAGTTTCAGTCACTGTGTGTGGGGGGGATCTGTCACTGTGTGTGGGCGGGATTAGTCACTTCGTGTGGGGTCGATCAGTCACTGTTTGTGGGGGGGCTTAGTCACTGTATGTGGAGGGGATAAGTCACGGTGTGTGGAGGGGAGGGATCAGTCACTGTGTCTGGTGGGGGTTCAGTCACTGAGTGTGTGTGGGAGGATCAGTCACTGTGTGTGTGGGTCGGATCAGTCGCTGTGTGTGGGGGTGATCAGTCAATGGGTGTGGGGGCATCTTTCACTATGTGTAGGGGGGATCAGTCACTGTGTTTGGGGGAGGGATCAGTCACTGTGTGGCGGGGGATCAGTCACTGTGTGGGGGGGGGATCAGTCACTGTGTGATGGGGGAGGGATCAGTCACTGTGTGGTGGGGGATCAGTCACAGTGTGTTGGTCGGGGGCATCAGTCTGTGTGTGTGTGGGGGATCAGTCACTGTGTGTGTGGGGGATCAGTCACTGTGTGGTGGGGGATCAGTCACTGTGTGGTGGGGGATCAGTCACAGTGTGTTGGTCGGGGGCATCAGTCTCTGTGTGTGTGGGGGATCAGTCACTGTGTGTGTGGGGGATCAGTCACTGTGTGTGGGTCGGGGCCATCAGTCACTGAGTGGGGGGGGATCAGTCACTGTGCGTGGGTGGGGGGATCAGTCACTGTGTGTGTCGGGGGGATCAGTCACTGTGTTTGGGGGGGATCAGTCACTGTGTGTGTGTGGGAGGATCAGTCACTGTGTGTGGGGGGGATCAGTCACTGTGTGTGGGTCGGGGGCATCAGTCACTGTGTGTGAGGGGGGGATCAGTCAATGTGTGTTTGTGGGTGGGGATCAGTCACTGTGTGCGTGGGGGCCATCAGTCACTGAGTGGGGGGGATCAGTCACTGTGCGTGGGGGGGGATCAGTCACTGTGTGTGTCGGGGGGATCAGTCACTGTGTTTGGGGCGGATCAGTCACTGTGTGTGTGTGGGAGGATCAGTCACTGTGTGGGGGGGGGGGATCAGTCACTGTATGTGGGTTGATCAGTCAATGTGTGTGTGGGGGGACCAGTCACTGTGTGTGGGGGGGATCAGTCACTGTCTGTGTGGGGGCATCAGTCACTGTGTGTTGGGGGGATCAGTCATTTTGTGTGTGGGGGGATCAGTCACTGTGTGTGTGTTAGTGCATCAGTCACTGTGTGTATGGGGTGATCAGTCACTGTGTGTGTGTGGGTGGGGATCAGTCACTGTCTGTGGGGGATATCAGTCACTGTGTGTGTGTGGAGGGATCAGTCACTGTGTGTGGGGGGGATCAGTCAATGTGTGTGTGTGGGTGGGGATCAGTCACTGTGTGTGTGGGGGCCATCAGTCACTGTGTGTGTGGGGGGGATCAGTCACTGTGTGTGGGGGGATCAGTCACTGTTTGTGTGGGGGGGCATCAGTCACTGTGTGTTGTGGATCAGTCACTGTGTGTGTGTGGAGGGATCAGTCACTGTGTGTGTGGGGGGATCAGTCACTGTGTGTGGGGGAGGGATCAGTCACTGTGTGGTGGGGGATCAGTCACTGTGTGTGGGGGGGATCAGTCACTGTGTGGTGGGGGATCAGTCCCTGTGTGTTGGTCGGGGGCATCAGTCACTGTGTGTGTGGGGGATCAGTCACTGTGTGTGTGAGGGATCAGTCACTGTGTGGTGGGGGATCAGTCACTGTGTGTGTGGGGGGGATCAGTCACTGTGTGGTGGGGGATCAGTCACAGTGTGTTGGTCTGGGGCATCAGTCTCTGTGTGTGTGGGGGATCAGTCACTGTGTGTGTGGGGGATCAGTCACTGTGTGTGGGTCAGGGGCATCAGTCACTGTGTGTGGGGGGGGGTTCAGTGACTGTGTGTGGGAGGGATCAGTCACACTGTGTGGGGGGGATCAGTCACTGTGTGTGTGGGGGCATCAGTCGCTGTGTGTGTGGGGGGGATCAGTCACTGTGTGTGTGGGGGCATCAGTCACTGTGTGTGTGGGGGGGGATCAGTCACTGTGTGTGGGTCGGGGGCATCAGGCACTGTGTGTGGGGGCTATCACTCACTGTGTGTGGGGCAGGGATCAGTCACTGTGTTGGGGATCAGTCACTGTGTGTGTGTGGGTTCAGTCACTGTGTGTGTGCGGGGGGGATCATTCACTGAGTGTGGGAGGGATCAGTCATTGTGTGTGGGGGGGGGTAAGTCACTGTGTGTGTCGGGAGGGTTCAGTCACTGTGTGTGTGAGGGGGGGATCAGTTACTGTGTGTGTGGGTAGGATTAGTCGCTGTGTGTGGGGGGGATCAGTCACTGGGTGTGGGGGGATTAGTCACTGTGTGTGGGGAGGGGATCAGTCACTGTGTGTGTGGGGGGGAGCAGTCACTGTGTGGTGGGGGATCAGTCACTGTGTGTTGGTCGGGGGCATCAGTCACTGTGTGTGGGGGGGATCAGTCACTGTGTGTGGGGGGATCAGTCACTGTGTGTGGGTCGGGGGCATCAGTCACTGTGTGTGAGGGAGGGATGAGTGACTGTGTGTGGGGGGATCAGTCAATGTGTGTTTGTGGGTGGGGATCAGTCACTGTGTGTGTGGGGGCCATCAGTCACTGAGTGGGGGGGATCAGTCACTGTGCGTGGGGGAGGGGATCAGTCACTGTGTGTGTCGGGGGGATCAGTCACTGTGTTTGGGGGGGATCAGTCACAGTGTGTGTGTGGGAGGATCAGTCACTGTGTGTGTGGGGGGGGGATCATTCACTGTATGTGGGGTGATCAGTCACTGTGTGTGTGGGGGGATCAGTCACTGTGTGTGGGGGGGATCAGTCACTGTCTGTGTGGGGGCATCAGTCACTGTGTGTTGGGGGGATCAGTCATTGTGTGTGTGGGGGGATCAGTCACTGTGTGTGTGTTAGTGCATCAGTCACTGTGTGTATGGGGTGATCAGTCACTGTGTGTGTGTGGGTGGGAATCAGTCACTGTGTGTGGGGGATATCAGTCACTGTGCGTGTGTGGAGGGATCAGTCACTGTGTGTGGGGGGGATCAGTCAATATGTGTGTGTGGGTGGGGATCAGTCACTGTGTGTGTGGGGGCCATCAGTCACTGTGTGTGTGGGGGGGATCAGTCACTGTGTGTGGGGGGATCAGTCACTGTGTGTGTGGGGGGGCATCAGTCACTGTGTGTTGTGGATCAGTCACTGTGTTTGTGTGGAGTGATCAGTCACTGTGTGTGTGGGGGGATCAGTCACTGTGTGTGTGGGGGTGGATCAGTCACTGTGTGTTTGGGGGGATCAGTCACTGTGTGCGTCGGCAGTTTCAGTCACTGTGTGTGTGGGTGATCTGTCACTGTGTGTGGGGGGGATTAGTCACTTCGTGTGGGGTCGATCAGTCACTGTTTGTGGGGGGGCTTAGTCACTGTATGTGGAGGGGATAAGTCACGGTGTGTGGAGGGGAGGGATCAGTCACTGTGTCTGGTGGGGGTTCAGTCACTGAGTGTGTGTGGGAGGATCAGTCACTGTGTGTGTGGGTCGGATCAGTCGCTGTGTGTGGGGGTGATCAGTCAATGGGTGTGGGGGCATCTTTCACTATGTGTAGGGGGGATCAGTCACTGTGTTTGGGGGAGGGATCAGTCACTGTGTGGCGGGGGATCAGTCACTGTGTGGGGGGGGGATCAGTCACTGTGTGATGGGGGAGGGATCAGTCACTGTGTGGTGGGGGATCAGTCACAGTGTGTTGGTCGGGGGCATCAGTCTGTGTGTGTGTGGGGGATCAGGCACTGTGTGTGTGGGGGATCAGTCACTGTGTGTGTGGGGGGGATCAGTCACTGTGTGGTGGGGGATCAGTCACAGTGTGTTGGTCGGGGGCATCAGTCTCTGTGTGTGTGGGGGATCAGTCACTGTGTGTGTGGGGGATCAGTCACTGTGTGTGGGTCGGGGGCATCAGTCACTGTGTGTGGGGTGGGGGGTTCAGTGACTGTGTGTGGGAGGGATCAGTCACAGTGTGTGGGGGGGATCAGTCACTTTGTTTGGGGGGGGATGAGTCACTGTGTGTGTCGGGGGGATCAGTCACTGTGTGTGGGGAAGATTAGTCACTGTGTGTGGGGTCGATCAGTCACTGTGTGTGGGGGGGATTAGTCACTGTGTGTGGAGGGGATAAGTCACGGTGTGTGGAGGGGAGGGATCAGCCACTGCGTCTGGTGGGGGTTCAGTCACTGTGTGTGTGGGGGGTGGATCAGTCACTGTGTGTGTGGGTCGGATCAGTCGCTGTGTGTGGGGGGGATCAGTCACTGGGTGTGGGGGGATCAGTCACTGTGTGTGGGGGGAATCACTCACTGTGTGTGGGGGGGGGATCAGTCACTGTGTGTGTGCGGGGGAATCAGTCACTGTGTGTGTGGGGGGTATCAGTCACTGTGTGTGTGCGGGGGGATCAGTCACTGTCTGTGTGGGGGATCAGTCACTGTGTGTGGGGGAGGGATCAGTCACTGTGTGTTGGTCGGGGGGATCAGTCACTGTGTGTGGGGGGGATCAGTCACTGTGTGTGGGTCGGGGGCATCAGTCACTGCGTGTGGGGGGGATCAGTGACTGTGTGTGGGGGGGATCAGTCACTGTGTGCGGGGGGGATTAGTCAATGTGTGTGTGGGGGTGGATCAGTCACTGTGTGTGTGTGGGGGGATCAGTCACTGTGTGTGTGGGGGATCAGTCACTGTGTGTGGGGGGGATCAGTCACTGTGTGTGTGGGGGGATCAGTCACTGAGTGGGGGGATCAATCATTGTGTTTGGGGGGGATCAGTCACTGTGTGTGTGTTGGGGGATCAGTCATTGTTTGTTTGGGGCATCAGTCACTGTGAGTGGGGGGATAAGTCACTGTGTGATGTGTGGGGGGGGGGGGGATCAGTCACCGTGTGTGTGGGGGGGGGATCAGTCACCGTGTGTGTGGGGGGGGGATCAGTCATTGTGTGTGGCCGGGGATCAGTCACTGTGTGTGGTGGAGGGATCAGTCACAGTGTGTGGGGGGATCAGTCACTGTGTGTGGCCGGGGATCAGTCACTGTGTGTGGTGGGGGAATCAGTCACAGTGTGTGGGGGAGGATCAGTCACTGTGTGTGGGGGGGATCAGTCACTCTGTGTGTGGGGGGGATCAGTCACTGTGTGTGTGGGGGATCAGTCACTGTGTGTGGGGGAGGGATCAGTCACTGTGTGTTGGTCGGGGGCATCAGTCACTGTGTGTGGGGGGGATCAGTCAATGTGTGTGTGTGGGTGGGATCAATCACTGTGTGTGTGGGGGCCATCAATCACTGTGCGTGTATGCGGGCATCAGTCACTGTGTGTGTGTGGAGGGATCAGTCACTGTGTGTGTGGTATGGATCAGTCACTGTGTGTGTGGGGGGATCAGTCACTATGTGTGTGGGGGTGGATCAGTCACTGTGTGTGGGGGGGATCAGTTACTTTGTGTGGGGGGGGAGGATCAGTCACTGTGTGTGCCGGGGGGTCCAGTCACTGTGTGTGGGGGGGGATCAGTCACTGTGTGTGGGATGGATTAGTCACTGTGTGTGTGGGGGGATCAGTCACTGTGTGTGGGATGGATTAGTCACTGTGTGTGGGGTCGATCAGTCACTGTGTGTGGGGGGGATTAGTCACTGTGTGTGGAGGGGATAAATCACGGTGTGTGGAGGGGAGGGATCAGTCACTGTGTCTGGTGGGGGTTCAGTCACTGTGTGTGTGGGGGGGGATCAGTCACTGTGTGTTGGGGTCGTATCAGTTGCTGTGTGTGGTGGGGATCAGTCACTGGGTGTGGGGGGGATCACTCACTGTGTGTGGGAGAGGGATCATTCACTGTGTGTGTCGGGGGGAGCAGTCACTGTGTGGTGGGGGGGATCAGTCACTGTGTGTGGGGGGGATCAGTCACTGTGTGGTGGGGGATCAGTCACTGCGTGTGGGTCGGGGGCATCAGTCACTCTGTGTGTGTGGGGGATCAGTCACTGTGTGTGGGGGGGGATCAGTCACTGTGTGTGGGTCGGGGGCATCAGTCACTGTGTGTGGGGGGGGGATCAGTCACTGTGTGTGGGGGGATCAGTCACTGTGTGTGGGAGGATCAGTCATTGTGTGTGTGGGGATGGGTTCAGTAACTGTGTGTGGGGGGATTAGTCACTGTGTGTGTGGGGGGGATCAGTCACTGTGTGTGTGGGGGGATCAGTCACTGAGTGGGGGGATCAATCATTGTGTTTGGGGGGGATCAGTCACTGTGTGTGTGTTGGGGGATCAGTCATTGTTTGTTTGGGGCATCAGTCACTGTGAGTGGGGGGATAAGTCACTGTGTGTGTGTGTGGGGGGGGGTTCAGTCACCGTGTGTGTGTGGGGGGGGATCAGTCACCGTGTGTGTGGGGGGGGATCAGTCATTGTGTGTGGCCGGTAATCAGTCACTGTGTGTGGTGGGGGCCATCAGTCACTGTGTGTGTCGGGTGGGGGGATCAGTCACTGTGTGTGGGGGGATTAGTCACTGTGTGTGGGAGGGATCAGTCACAGTGTGTGGGGGGGATCAGTCACTTTGTTTGGGGGGGGATGAGTCACTGTGTGTGTCGGGGGGATCAGTCACTGTGTGTGGGGGGGATTAGTCACTGTGTGTGGGGTCGATCAGTCACTGTGTGTGGGGGGGATTAGTCACTGTGTGTGGAGGGGATAAGTCACGGTGTGTGGAGGGGAGGGATCAGCCACTGCGTCTGGTGGGGGTTCAGTCACTGTGTGTGTGGGGGGTGGATCAGTCACTGTGTGTGTGGGTCGGATCAGTCGCTGTGTGTGGGGGGGATCAGTCACTGGGTGTGGGGGGATCAGTCACTGTGTGTGGGGGGAATCACTCACTGTGTGTGGGGGGGGATCAGTCACTGTGTGTGTGCGGGGGAATCAGTCACTGTGTGTGTGGGGGGGAACAGTCACTGTGTGTGTGGGGGGGGATCAGTCACTGTGTGTGTGGGGGGGAACAGTCACTGTGTGTGTGTGGGGGATCACTCACTGTGTGTGGGGGGGTATCAGTCACTGTGTGTGTGCGGGGGGATCAGTCACTGTGTGTGGGGGGGGATCAGTCACTGTGTGTGGGGGGGATCAGTCACTCTGTGTGTGGGGGGGATCAGTCACTGTCTGTGTGGGGGATCAGTCACTGTGTGTGGGGGAGGGATCAGTCACTGTGTGTTGGTCGGGGGGATCAGTCACTGTGTGTGGGGGGGATCAGTCACTGTGTGTGGGTCGGGGGCATCAGTCACTGCGTGTGGGGGGGATCAGTGACTGTGTGTGGGGGGGATCAGTCACTGTGTGCGGGGGGGATTAGTCAATGTGTGTGTGGGGGGGGATCAGTCACTGTGTGTGGGTCGGGGGCATCAGTCACTGTGTGTGGGGGGGGGGATCAGTCACTGTGTGTGGGGGGATCAGTCACTGTGTGTGGGAGGATCAGTCATTGTGTGTGTGGGGATGGGTTCAGTAACTGTGTGTGGGGGGATTAGTCACTGTGTGTGTGGGGGGGATCAGTCACTGTGTGTGTGGGGGGATCAGTCACTGAGTGGGGGGATCAATCATTGTGTTTGGAGGGGATCAGTCACTGTGTGTGTGTTGGGGGATCAGTCATTGTTTGTTTGGGGCATCAGTCACTGTGAGTGGGGGGATAAGTCACTGTGTGTGTGTGTGGGGGGGGGTTCAGTCACCGTGTGTGTGTGGGGGGGGGATCAGTCACCGTGTGTGTGGGGGGGGATCAGTCATTGTGTGTGGCCGGTAATCAGTCACTGTGTGTGGTGGGGGCCATCAGTCACTGTGTGTGTCGGGTGGGGGGATCAGTCACTGTGTGTGGGGGGATTAGTCACTGTGTGTGGGAGGGATCAGTCACAGTGTGTGGGGGGGTTCAGTCACTTTGTTTGGGGGGGGATGAATCACTGTGTGTGTCGGGGGGATCAGTCACTGTGTGTGGGGGGGATTAGTCACTGTGTGTGGGGTCGATCAGTCACTGTGTGTGGGGGGGATTAGTCACTGTGTGTGGAGGGGATAAGTCACGGTGTGTGGAGGGGAGGGATCAGCCACTGCGTCTGGTGGAGATTCAGTCACTGTGTGTGTGGGGGGTGGATCAGTCACTGTGTGTGTGGGTCGGATCAGTCGCTGTGTGTGGGGGGGATCAGTCACTGGGTGTGGGGGGATCAGTCACTGTGTGTGGGGGGAATCACTCACTGTGTGTGGGGGGGGGATCAGTCACTGTGTGTGTGCGGGGGAATCAGTCACTGTGTGTGTGGGGGGGAACAGTCACTGTGTGTGTGGGGGGGGATCAGTCACTGTGTGTGTGGGGGGGAACAGTCACTGTGTGTGTGGGGGGGATCACTCACTGTGTGTGTGGGGGGGTATCAGTCACTGTGTGTGTGCGGGGGGATCAGTCACTGTGTGTGGGGGGGGATCAGTCACTGTGTATGGGGGGGATCAGTCACTCTGTGTGTGGGGGGGATCAGTCACTGTCTGTGTGGGGGATCAGTCACTGTGTGTGGGGGAGGGATCAGTCACTCTGTGTTGGTCGGGGGGATCAGTCACTGTGTGTGGGGGGGATCAGTCACTGTGTGTGGGTCGGGGGCATCAGTCACTGCGTGTGGGGGGGATCAGTGACTGTGTGTGGGGGGGATCAGTCACTGTGTGCGGGGGGGATTAGTCAATGTGTGTGTGGGGGTGGATCAGTCACTGTGTGTGTGTGGGGGGATCAGTCACTGTGTGTGTGGGGGATCAGTCACAGTGTGTGGGGGGGATCAGTCACTGTGTGTGTGGGGGGATCAGTCACTGAGTGGGGGGGGGATTAGTCACTGTGTGTGGAGGGGATAAATCACGGTGTGTGGAGGGGAGGGATCAGTCACTGTGTCTGGTGGGGGTTCAGTCACTGTGTGTGTGGGGGGGGATCAGTCACTGTGTGTTGGGGTCGTATCAGTTGCTGTGTGTGGTGGGGATCAGTCACTGGGTGTGGGGGGGATCACTCACTGTGTGTGGGAGAGGGATCATTCACTGTGTGTGTCGGGGGGAGCAGTCACTGTGTGGTGGGGGGGATCAGTCACTGTGTGTGGGGGGGATCAGTCACTGTGTGGTGGGGGATCAGTCACTGCGTGTGGGTCGGGGGCATCAGTCACTCTGTGTGTGTGGGGGATCAGTCACTGTGTGTGGGGGGGGATCAGTCACTGTGTGTGGGTCGGGGGCATCAGTCACTGTGTGTGGGGGGGGGATCAGTCACTGTGTGTGGGGGGATCAGTCACTGTGTGTGGGAGGATCAGTCATTGTGTGTGTGGGGATGGGTTCAGTAACTGTGTGTGGGGGGATTAGTCACTGTGTGTGTGGGGGGGATCAGTCACTGTGTGTGTGGGGGGATCAGTCACTGAGTGGGGGGATCAATCATTGTGTTTGGGGGGGATCAGTCACTGTGTGTGTGTTGGGGGATCAGTCATTGTTTGTTTGGGGCATCAGTCACTGTGAGTGGGGGGATAAGTCACTGTGTGTGTGTGTGGGGGGGGGGTTCAGTCACCGTGTGTGTGTGGTGGGGATCAGTCACCGTGTGTGTGGGGGGGGATCAGTCATTGTGTGTGGCCGGTAATCAGTCACTCTGTGTGGTGGGGGCCATCAGTCACTGTGTGTGTCGGGTGGGGGGATCAGTCACTGTGTGTGGGGGGATTAGTCACTGTGTATGTGGGGGTTCAGTCACTGTGTGTGTGTGGGGGGGGATCAGTCAATGTGTGTGTGGGGGGATCAGTCATTGTGTGTATGGGGGGATAAATCACTTTGTGTGTGGGCGGTATCAGTCACTGTGTGTGGGGGAGGGATCAGTCACTGTGTGTGGGGGGGGGGATCAGTCACTGTGTGGTGGGGGATCAGTCACTGTGTGTTGGTCGGGGGCATCAGTCACTGTGTGTGTGGGGGATCAGTCACTGTGTGTTTGGGGGATCAGTCACTGTGTGGTGGGGGATCAGTCACTGTGTGTGTGGGGGGGGACCAGTCACTCTGTGGTCGGGGATCAGTCACTGTGTGTTGGTCGGGGGCTTCAGTCACTGTGTATGGGGGGGAGCAGTCACTGTGTGTGTGGGGGATCAGTCACTGTGTGTGTGGGGGATCAGTCACTATGTGTGGGGGGGATCAGTCACTGTGTGTGGGTCGGGGGCATCAGTCCCTGTGTGTGAGGGGGTTCAGTGACTGTGTGTGGGTGGGATCAGTCACAGTGTGTGGGGGGGATCAGTCAATGTGTGTGTATGGGGGCATCAGTCACTGTGTGTTGGGGATCAGTCACTGTGTGTGTGTGGGGATCAGTCACTGTGTGTGCGGGGGTGGATCAGTCACTGTGTGTGGCAGGGATCAGTCACTGTGTGTTGGTCGGGGGCATCAGTCACTGTGTGTGGGGGGGATCAGTCACTGTGTGTGTGTCGGGGATCAGTCACTGTGTGTGTGGGTGATCAGTCACTGTGTGTGGGGGGCATCAGTCACTGTGTGTGGGGGGGATCAGTCACTGTGTGTGGGGGGATCAGTCACTGTGTGTGGGGGGGATCAGTCACTGTGTGTGGGGGGATTAGTCAATGTGTGTGTGGGGGTGGATCAGTCACTGTGTGTATGTGGGGGGATGAGTCACTGTGTGTGTGGGTCGTATCAGTTGCTGTGTGTGGTGGGGATCAGTCACTGGGTGTGGGGGGATCAGTCACTGTGTGTGTGGGGGATCAGTTACTGTGTTTGGGGGGGATCAGTCACTGTGTGTGTGTTGGGGGATCAGTCACTGTTTGTTAGGGGCATCAGTCACTGTGTGTGGGGGGATAAGTCACTGTGTGTGTGTGGGGGGGATCAGTCACCGTGTGTGTGGGGGGGGGGATCAGTCACCGTGTGTGTGGTTGGGGGGATCAGTCATTCTGTGTGGCCGGGGATCAGTCACTGTGTGTGGAGGGGGGATCAGTTACTGTGTGTGTCGGGGGGGGGGGATCAGTCACCGAGTGTGTGGGGGGATTAGTCACTGTGTGTGTGGGGGTTCAGTCACTGTGTGTGTGTGGGGGGGATCAGTCATTGTGTGTGTGGGGGGATCAGTCATTGTGTGTATGGGGGGATCAATCACTTTGTGTGTGAGGGGTATCAGTCACTGTGTGTGGGGGGATCAGTCACTGTGCGGGTGGGGATCAGTCACTGTGTGTGTGTTGGGGGATCAGTCACTGTGTGGGGGTGATCAGTCACTGTGTGGGTGTGAATCAGTCTAACTGTGTGTGTGGGGGGGATCAGTCACTGTGTGTGTGGTGGATCAATCACTGTGTGTGTGTGTGGGGGACCAGTCACTGTGTGTGGGGGGGGTCAGTCACTGTGTGTGTGTGTGGGCGGGGATCATTCATTGTGTATGTGTGGGGGTGGATCAGTCACTGTGTGTGGGTGGGATCAGTCACTGTGTGTTAATGGGGATCAGTCACTGGTTGGGGGGGATCAGTCACTGTGTGTGTGCGGGTGATCAATCACTGTGTGTGGTTGCGGGATCAGTCACTGTGTGGTTGTGGGGGTTCAGTCACTGTGTGTGTGTGTGGGGGGGATCAGTTACTGTGTGTGTGTGGGGCGATCAGTCACTGTGTGTGTGGGGGGGATCAGTCACTGTGTGTGGGGGGCATCAGTCACTGTGTGCGGGGGGTCAGACACTGTGTGTGGGGGGGAGCAGTCACGATGTGTGGAGGGGTGGGATCAGTCACTGTGTGTGTGGGTGGGATCAGTCGCTGTGAGTGGGGCGGGATCAGTCACTGTGTGTATGGAGGGGGGGATCAGTCACTGAGTGTGTGAGTGGAATCAGTCGCTGTGAGTGGGGCGGGATCAGTCACTGTGTGTCGGCGGGATCAGTCACGGTGTGGTGGGGGATCAGTCACTGTGTGTGTGGGGGATCAGTCGCTGTGTGTGGGGGGGATCAGTCAATGTGTGTGTGTGGGTGGGATCAATCACTGTGTGTGTGGGGGCCATCAGTCACTGTGTGTGTGGGGGGGATCAGTCACTGTGTGTGGGGGAATCAATCACTGTGTGTGCATGGGAGCATCAATCACTGTGTGTGTGTGGAGGGATCAGTCACTGTGTGTGTGGGGGGATCAGTCACTGTGTGTGTGGGGGTGGATCACTCACTGTTTGTGGGGGGGGATCAGTCACTTTGTGTGGGGGGGGGATCAGTCACTCTGTGTGTTTCGGGGGGGTCCAGTCACTGTGTGTGGGGGGGATCAGTCACTGTGTGTGGGATGGATTAGTCACTGTGTGTGTGGGAGGATCAGTCACTGTGTGTGGGATGGATTAGTCACTGTGTGTGGGGTGGATCAGTCACTGTGTGTGGCAGGGATCAGTCACTGTGTGTTGGTCGGGGGCATCAGTCACTGTGTGTGGGGGGGATCAGTCACTGTGTGTGTGTCGGGGATCAGTATCTGTGTGTGTGGGGGATCAGTCACTGTGTGTGGGGGGCATCAGTCACTGTGTGTGGGGGGGATCAGTCACTGTGTGTGGGGGGATCAGTCACTGTGTGTGGGGGGGATCAGTCACTGTGTGTGGGGGGATTAGTCAATGTGTGTGTGGGGGTGGATCAGTCACTGTGTGTATGTGGGGGGATGAGTCACTGTGTGTGTGGGTCGTATCAGTTGCTGTGTGTGGTGGGGATCAGTCACTGGGTGTGGGGGGATCAGTCACTGTGTGTGTGGGGGATCAGTTACTGTGTTTGGGGGGGATCAGTCACTGTGTGTGTGTTGGGGGATCAGTGACTGTTTGTTAGGGGCATCAGTCACTGTGTGTGGGGGGATAAGTCACTGTGTGTGTGTGGGGGGGATCAGTCACCGTGTGTGTGGGGGGGGGATCAGTCACCGTGTGTGTGGTTGGGGGGATCAGTCATTCTGTGTGGCCGGGGATCAGTCACTGTGTGTGGAGGGGGGATCAGTTACTGTGTGTGTCGGGGGGGGGAATCAGTCACCGAGTGTGTGGGGGGATTAGTCACTGTGTGTGTGGGGGTTCAGTCACTGTGTGTGTGTGGGGGGGATCAGTCATTGTGTGTGTGGGGGGATCAGTCATTGTGTGTATGGGGGGATCAATCACTTTGTGTGTGAGGGGTATCAGTCACTGTGTGTGGGGGGATCAGTCACTGTGCGGGTGGGGATCAGTCACTGTGTGTGTGTTGGGGGATCAGTCACTGTGTGGGGGTGATCAGTCACTGTGTGGGTGTGAATCAGTCTAACTGTGTGTGTGGGGGGGATCAGTCACTGTGTGTGTGGTGGATCAATCACTGTGTGTGTGTGTGGGGGACCAGTCACTGTGTGTGGGGGGGGTCAGTCACTGTGTGTGTGTGTGGGCGGGGATCATTCATTGTGTATGTGTGGGGGTGGATCAGTCGCTGTGTGTGGGTGGGATCAGTCACTGTGTGTTTATGGGGATCAGTCACTGGTTGGGGGGGATCAGTCACTGTGTGTGTGCGGGTGATCAATCACTGTGTGTGGTTGCGGGATCAGTCACTGTGTGGTTGTGGGGGTTCAGTCACTCTGTGTGTGTGTGGGGGGGATCAGTTACTGTGTGTGTGTGGGGCGATCAGACACTGTGTGTTTGGGGGGGATCAGTCACTGTGTGTGGGGGGCATCAGTCACTGTGTGCGGGGGGTCAGACACTGTGTGTGGGGGGGAGCAGTCACGATGTGTGGAGGGGTGGGATCAGTCACTGTGTGTGTGGGTGGGATCAGTCGCTGTGAGTGGGGCGGGATCAGTCACTGTGTGTATGGAGGGGGGGATCAGTCACTGAGTGTGTGGGTGGAATCAGTCGCTGTGAGTGGGGGGGGATCAGTCACTGTGTGTCGGCGGGATCAGTCACGGTGTGGTGGGGGATCAGTCACTGTGTGTGAGTCGGGGGCATCAGTCACTGTGTGTGGGGGGGATCAGTCACTGTGTGTGTGGGGGATCAGTCGCTGTGTGTGGGGGGGATCAGTCAATGTGTGTGTGTGGGTGGGATCAATCACTGTGTGTGTGGGGGCCATCAGTCACTGTGTGTGTGGGGGGGATCAGTCACTGTGTGTGGGGGAATCAATCACTGTGTGTGCATGGGAGCATCAATCACTGTGTGTGTGTGGAGGGATCAGTCACTGTGTGTGTGGGGGGATCAGTCACTGTGTGTGTGGGGGTGGATCACTCACTGTTTGTGGGGGGGGATCAGTCACTTTGTGTGGGGGGGGGATCAGTCACTCTGTGTGTTTCGGGGGGGTCCAGTCACTGTGTGTGGGGGGGATCAGTCACTGTGTGTGGGATGGATTAGTCACTGTGTGTGTGGGAGGATCAGTCACTGTGTGTGGGATGGATTAGTCACTGTGTGTGGGGTCGATCAGTCACTGTGTGTGGGGGGGATTATTCACTGTATGTGGAGGGGATAAGTCACGGTGTGTGGAGGGGAGGGATCAGTCACTGTGTCTGGTGGGGGTTCAGTCAATGTGTGTGTGGGGGGGGATCAGTCACTGTGTGTGGGGGGGATCACTCACTGTGTGTGGGGGGGATCACTCACTGTGTGTGGGGGGGGATCAGTCACTGTGTGTGTGGGAGAGGGATCAGTCACTGTGTGTGTGGGGGGGATCAGTCACTGCGTGTGGGTCGGGGGCATCAGTCTCTGTGTGTGGGGGGATCAGTCACTGTGTGTGGGGGGGATCAGTCACTGTGTGTGGGAGGATCAGTCATTGTGTGTGTGGGGGTGGGTTCAGTCACTGTGTGTGGGGGGATTAGTCAATGTGCGCGTGGGGGTGGATCAGTCACTGTGTGTGTGGGGGATCAGTCACTGTGTGTGTGGGGGATCAGTCACTGTGTGTGTGGGGGGATCAGTCACTGAGTGGGGGTTCAATCACTGTGTTTGGGGGGGATCAGTCACTGTGTGTGTGTTGGGGGATAAGTCACTCTTTGTTTGGGGCATCAGTCACTGTGTGTGGGGGTATAAGTCACTGTGTGTTTGTGGGGGGGGATCAGTCACCGTGTGTGTGTGGGGGGGATCAGTCACCGTGTGTGTGGGGTAGGGATCAGTCATTGAGTGTGGCCAAGGATCACTCACTGTGTGTGGTGGGGGGATCAGTCACTGTGTGTGTCGGGGGGGGGATCAGTCACTGTGTGTGGGGGGATTAGTCACTGTGTGTGTGGGGGTTCAGTCACTGTGTGTGTGTGGGGGGGATCAGTCACTGTTTGTGTGGGGGTTCAGTCACTGTGTGTGTGTGGGGGAGATCAGTCACTGTGTGTGTGGAGGGATCAGTCATTGTGTGTATGGGGGGATCAATCACTTTGTGTGTGGGCGGTATCAGTCATTATGTGTGGGGGGATCAGTCACTGTGCGGGTGGGGATCAGTCACTGTGTGTGTGTTGGGGGATCAGTCACTGTGTGGGGGTGAACAGTCACTGTGTGTGTGGGAATCAGTCTTACTGTGTGTGTGGGGGGGATCAGTCACTGTGTGTGTGGAGGATCAGTCACTGTGTGTGGGGGGGGGGGGTCAGTCACTGTGTGTGTGTGTGGGCGGGGATCATTCACTGTGTGTGGGTGGGATCAGTCACTGTGTGTTTGTGCGGATCAGTCACTTGTTGGGGGGGGATCAGTCACTGTGTGTGTGGGGGGGGGATCAATCACTGTGTGTGTTTGGGAGATCTGTCACTGTGTGGGTGTGGGGGATAAGTCACTGTGTGTGTGTGTGGGGGGGATCAGTTACTGTGTGTGTGTGGGGCGATCAGTCACTGTGTGTGTGGGGGGGATCAGTCACTGTGTGTGGGGGGCATCAGTCACTGTGTGCGGGGCGTCAGTAACTGTGTGTGGGGGGAGTCAGTCACGGTGTGTGGAGGGGAGGGATCAGTCACTGTTTGTGTCGGTGGGATCAGTCGCTGTGAATATGGGGGTGTGTTCAGTCACTGTGTGTGGGGGGATCAATCACTGTGTGAGGGGGAGATCAGTCACTGTGTGTGGGGGGGATTAGTCACTGTGTGTGTGGGGGGGATCAGTCACTGTGTGTGTGTGCGGGGTTCAGTCACTGTGTGTGGGGGGGCATCATTCACTGAGTGGGGGGTATCAGTCACTGTGTCTGGTGAGGGAGCAGTCACTGTGTGTGTGGGGGATCAGTCACTCTGTGTGGGGGGGATCAGTCACTTTGTGTGGGGGGGGTTCAGTCACTGTGTGTGTTGGGGGGGATCAGTCACTATGAGGGGTGGATCAGTCAATGTGTGTGTGTGGCGCGGATCAGTCACTGTGTGGACGGGGCTCAGTCACTGTATGTGTGGGGGGCGGGGCTCACTCACTGTGTGTGTGGGGGATCAGTCACTGTGTCTGGGGAGGGAGCAGTCACTGTGTGTGTGGGGGATCAGTCACTCTGTGTGGGGGCGATCCGTCACTGTGTTGGGGGGGGGGGTTCAGTCACTGTGTGTGTGGGGGATCAGTCGCTGTGTGTGGGGGGGATCAGTCACTGTGTGTGTGTGAAGGCGGGGATCATTCACTCTGTATGTGTGGGGGGGGATCAGTCACTGTGTGTGGGTTGGATCAGTCACTGTGTGTGTGGGGGGATCAGTCACTGGTTGGGGGGCATCAGTCACTGGTTGGGGGGCATCAGTCACTTTGTTGCGGGGGGATCAGTCACTGTGTATGTGGGGGGTTCAGTCACTGAGTGGGGGGGATCAGTCACTGTGTTTGGGGGGATCAATCACTGTATGTGTGTTGGGAATAAGTCACTGTTTGTTTGGGGGATCAGTCACTGTGTGTGATTGGGAAAAGTCACTGTGTGTGTGTGGGGGGGATCAGTCACCGTGTGTGTGTGGGGGGGGGATCAGTCATTGTTTGTAGACGGGTTCAGTCACTGTGTGTGGGGGGGATCAGTCACTGTATGTGTGGGGAGGGATCAGTCACTGTGTGTGGGGGTTCAGTCACTGTGTGTGTGGGGAGGGATCAGTCACTGTGTGTGTGGGGGGATCAGTCGCTGTCTGTGTGGGGAGGGATCAGTCACTTTGTGTGGGGGTTCAGTCACTGTGTGTGTGGGGTGTATCAGTCACTGTGTGAGGGGGGGATCAGTCACTGTGTGGGGGGGATCAGGCACTCTGTGGGTGGGGGGCTCAATACTGTGTGGGGGGATCAGTCACTGTGTGTATATGGTGGGGATCATTCACTGTGTGGGGTGGTGGGCTCAGTCACTGTGTGTATGTGGGGGGGGGGGATCAGTCACTGTGTGTGTGGGGGATCAGCCACTAAGTCTGGGGAGGGATCAGTCACTGTGTGTGTGGGGGATCAGTCACTCTGTGTGGGGGGGATCAGTCACTGTGTGTGGGGGGGATCAGTCACTGTGTGTGGGGCGGGATCAGTCACTGTGTTGGGGCGGGATCAGTCACTGTGTGTGTGGGGGGGCTCAATCACTGTTTGTGGTTGGGGGATCAGTCACTGTGTGGGTGGGGGGCTCAGTCACTGTGTGTGTGTGTGGGGGGGATCAGTTACTGTGTGTGTGTGTGCGGGGATCAGTTACTGTGTGTGGGGGGGATCAGTCACTGTGTGGGTAGGGATCGGTCACTGTCTGTGTGTGGCGCAGATCAGTCACTGTGTGGGGGGGGCTCAGTCACTGTGTGTGTGTGGGGGGGCTCACTCACTGTGTGTGTGGGGGATCAGTCACTGTGTCTGGGGAGGGAGCAGTCACTGTGTGTGTGGGGGATCAGTCACTCTGTGTGGGGGGATCAGTCACTGTGTGTGTGTGGGGGGGATCAGTCACTGTGAGGGGGGGATCAGTCACTGTGTGTGGCGCGGATCAGTCACTGTGTGGGGGGGGGCTCAGTCACTGTTTGTGTGGGGGGGGCTCACTCACTGCGTGTGTGGGGGATCAGTCACTGTGTCTGGGGAGGGAGCAGTCACTGTGTGTGTGGGGGTTCAGTCAATCTGTGTGAGGGGGATCAGTCACTGTGTGTGGGGGGGATCAGTCACTGTGTGTGGGTTGGATCAGTCACTGTGTGTGTGGGGGGATCAGTCACTGTGTGTGTCGGGGGGGATCAGTCACTGAGTGGGGGGGAATCAATCACTGTTTGTGTCGGAGGGGGGATCAGTCACTGTGTGTAGGTGGATTAGTCACTGTGTTTGTGGGGGTGCAGTCACTGTGTGTGTGTGGCGCGGATCAGTCACTGTGTGGGGGGGGCTCGCTCACTGTGTGTGTGCGGGATCAGTCACTGTGTCTGGGGAGGGAGCAATCACTGTGTGTGTGGGGGATCAGTCACCCTGTGTGGGGGGTCAGTCACTGTGTGTGGGCGGGGATCCTTCACTGTGTATGTGTGGGGGGGGATCAGTCACTGTGTGTGGGTTGGATCAGTCACTGTGTGTGTGGGGGGATCAGTCACTGTGTGTGTCGGGGGGGGATCAGTCACTGTGTGTGGGGGGGATTCGTCAATGTGTGTGTAGGGGGATCAGTCACTGTGTGTGTGGGGGTTCAGTCACTGTGTGTGTGGGGGGGATCAGTCACTGTGTGTGGAAGGGGATCCGTCACTGTGTGTGTAGGGGGGATCAGTCACTGTGTGTGTGGGGGGATCAGTCATTGTGTGTATGGGGGGATCAGTCACTGTGTGTGTGGGGGGTATCAGTCACTGTGTGTGTGGTGGGATCAGTCACTGTGTGGGGGGGATCAGTCACTGTGTGGGTGGGGATTAGTCACTGTGTGTGTGTGTGGGGGATCAGTCACTGTGTTGGGGGGGGATCAGTCACTGTGTGTGTGTGGCGGGGATCAGTCACTGTGTGGGTGGGGATCAGTCACTGTGTGTGTGTGCGGGGGATCAGTCACTGTGTGTGTGTGCGGGGGATCAGTCACTGTGTGTGTGTAGCGGGGATCAGTCACTGTGTGGGGTGGGGCTCAGTCACTGTGTGTGTGGGGGTGGGATCAGTCACTGTGGGTGTGGGGGATCAGTCACTGTGTCTGGGGAGGGATCAGTCACTGTGTGTGTGGGGGATCAGTCACTCTGTGTGGGGGGATCAGTCACTGTGTGTGGGGGGGGATCTGTCACTGTGTGTGGGGTGGGGAATCAGTCACTGTGTGTGTGGGGGATCAGTCACTGTGTGTGGGGGGGATCAGTCACTGTGTATGTGTGGGCGGGGGGGACCTTTCACTGTGTGTTGGTGGGATCAGTCACTGTGTGTGGGGGGATCAGTCACTGTGTGTTGGTGGGATCAGTCACTGTGTGTGGTGGGATCAGTCACTGGTTGGGGGGGATCAGTCACTGTGTTGCGGGGGGATCAGTCACTGTGTGTGTGGGGTGATCAGTCACTGTGTGTGGGGGGGATCAGTCAGTGTGTGTGTGGGGGGGATCTGTCACTGTTTGTGTGTGGGGGGATCAGTCACTGTGTGTGTGGGGGGATCAGTCGCTGTGTGTGTGTGTGGTGGGGATCAGTCACTGTGTGTGTGGCGGGTATCAGTCACTGTGTGTGTGGTGGGATCAGTCACTGTGTGGGGGGGATCAGTCACTGTGTGTGGGGTGGATCATTCACTGTGTGTGGGGGGATCAGTCACTGTGTGGGTGGGGGGGATCAGTCACTGTGTGTGGGGGGGATCAGTCACTGTGTGTGTGTCGGGGGGATCAGTCACTCTGTGTGGGGGGGATCAAACACTGTGTGCGGGGGTTCAGTCACTGTGTGTGGGGGGGATCAGTCACTGTGTGTGGGGGGATCAGTAACGGTGTGTGTGTGCGGGGATCAGTTACTGTGTGTGGGGGGGATCAGTCACTGAGTGGGGGGTATCAATCACTGTTTGCGTGGGGGGGATCAGTCACTGTGTGCGGGGGGGATCAGTCACTGTGTGTGTGTGGGGGGGATCAGTCACTGTGTGTGGGGGGGATCAATCACTGTGTGGGGTGGGGCGAAGTCACGCTGTGTGTGGGGGTGGGATCAGTCACTGTGTGTGTGGGGGATCAGTCACTGTGTCTGGGGAGGGATCAGTCACTGTGTGTGTGGGGGATCAGTCACTCTGTGTGGGGGGGATCAGTCACTGTGTGTGGGGGGGATCTGTCACTGTGTGTGGGGTGGGGGATCAGTCACTGTGTGTGTGGGGGATCTGTCACTGTGTGTGGGGTGGGGGATCAGTCACTGTGTTGCGGGGGGATCAGTCACTGTGTGTGTGGGGTGATCAGTCACTGTGTGTGGGGGGGATCAGTCAGTGTGTGTGTGGGAGGGATCTGTCACTGTTTGTGTGTGGGGGGATCAGTCACTGTGTGTGTGGGGGGGCTCAATCACTCTGTGTGGGGGCGATCAGTCACTGTGTGTGTGGGGGGATCAGTCGCTGTGTGTGTGTGTGGTGGGGATCAGTCACTGTGTGTGTGGCGGGTATCAGTCACTGTGTGTGTGGTGGGATCAGTCACTGTGTGGGGGGGATCAGGCACTGTGTGTGGGGTGGATCATTCACTGTGTGTGGGGGGATCAGTCACTGTGTGGGTGGGGGGGATCAGTCACTGTGTGTGGGGGGGATCAGTCACTGTGTGTGTGTCGGGGGGATCAGTCACTCTGTGTGGGGGGGATCAAACACTGTGTGCGGGGGTTCAGTCACTGTGTGCAAGGGGGATCAGTCACTGTGTGTGGGGGGATCAGTCACGGTGTGTGTGTGCGGGGATCAGTTACTGTGTGTGGGGGGGATCAGTCACTGAGTGGGGGGTATCAATCACTGTTTGCGTGGGGGGGATCAGTCACTGTGTGCGGGGGGGATCAGTCACTGTGTGTGTGTGGGGGGGATCAGTCACTGTGTGTGGGGGGGATCAGACACTGTGTGCGGGGGTTCAGTCACTGTGTGTGGGGGGGATCAATCACTGTGTGGGGTGGGGCTAAGTCACGCTGTGTGTGGGGGTGGGATCAGTCACTGTGTGTGTGGGGGATCAGTCACTGTGTCTGGGGAGGGATCAGTCACTGTGTGTGTGGGGGATCAGTCCCTCTGTGTGGGGGGGATCAGTCACTGTGTGTGGGGGGGATCTGTCACTGTGTGTGGGGTGGGGGATCAGTCACTGTGTGTGTGGGGGATCTGTCACTGTGTGTGGGGTGGGGGATCAGTCACTGTGTGTGTGGGGGATCAGTCACTGTGTGTGGGGGGGATCAGTCACTGTGTGTGGGGGGATCTGTCACTGTGTGTGGGGTGTGGGATCAGTCACTGTGTGTGTGGGGGATCAGTCACTGTGTGTGTGGGGGATCAGTCACTCTGTGTGGGGGGGATCTGTCACTGTGTGTGGGGGGGATCTGTCACTGTGTGTGGGGTGGGGGATCAGTCACTGTGTGTGTGGGGGATCAGTCACTGTGTGTGGGGGGGATCAGTCACTGTGTGTTTGTGTGGGCGGGGATCATTCACTGTTTATGTGTGGGCGGGGGGGTTCTGTCACTGTGTGTTGGTGGGATCAGTCACTGTGTGTGGTGTGATCAGTCACTGGTTGGGGGGGATCAGTCACTGTGTTGCGGGGGGGTTCTGTCACTGTGTGTGTGGGGTGATCAGTCACTGTGTGTGGGGGGGGATCAGTCATTGTGTGTGTGTGGGGGGATCAGTCACTGTGTGTGTGGGGGGGCTCAATCACTGTGTGTGGTTGGGGGGATCAGTCACTGTGTGTGTGGGGGGGCTCAATCACTGTGTGTGGTTGGGGGATCAGTCACTTTGTGGGTGGGTGTGATCAGTCGCTGTGTGTGTGCGGGGGGGGGATCAGTCACTGTGTGTGTGTGGGGGGATCAGTCACTGTGTGGGTGGTGATCATGTCATTGTGTGGGGATGATCAGTCACAGTGTGTGGGGTGGATCATTCACTGTGTGTTGGGGGATCAGTCACTGTGTGGGTGGAGGGGATCAGTCACTGTGTGTGGGGGGGATCAGTCACTGTGTGTGTGTGGGGGGGGTTCAGTCACTGTGTGTGGGGGGGATCAGTCACTGTGTGTGGGGGGATCAGTCACGCTGTGTGTGTGCGGGGATCAGTTACTGTGTGTGTGGGGGATCAGTCACTGTCTCTGGGGAGGGAGCAGTCAATGTGTGTGTGGGGGTTCAGTCACTCTGTGTGGGGGGGATCCGTCACTGTGTTGGGGGGGGTTCAGTCACTGTGTGTGGGGGGATCAGTCGCTGTGTGTGGGGGGGATCAGTCACTGTGTGTGTGTGAAGGCGGGGATCATTTACTCTGTATGTGTGGGGGGGGATCAGTCACTGTGTGTGGGTTGGATCAGTCACTGTGTGTGTGGGGGGATCAGTCACTGGTTGGGGGGCATCAGTCACTGGTTGGGGGGCATCAGTCACTTTGTTGCGGGGGGATCAGTCACTGTGTATGTGGGGGGTTCAGTCACTGAGTGCGGGGGATCAGTCACTGTGTTTGGTGGGATCAATCACTGTATGTGTGTTGGGAATAAGTCACTGTTTGTTTGGGGGATCAGTCACTGTGTGTGTGTGGGGGGGGGATCAGTCACCGTGTGTGTGTGGGGGGGGGATCAGTCATTGTTTGTAGACGGTTTCAGTCACTGTGTGTGGGGGGGATCAGTCACTGTCTGTGTGGGGAGGGATCAGTCACTGTGTGTGGGGGTTCAGTCACTGTGTGTGTGGGGAGGGATCAGTCACTGTGTGTGTGGGGGGATCAGTCGCTGTCTGTGTGGGGAGGGATCAGTCACTTTGTGTGGGGGTTCAGTCACTGTGTGTGTAGGGTGTATCAGTCACTGTGTGAGGGGGGGATCAGTCACTGTGTGGGGGGGGGTCAGGCACTCTGTGGGTGGGGGGCTCAATACTGTGTGGGGGGATCAGTCACTGTGTGTATATGGTGGGGATCATTCACTGTGTGGGGTGGTGGGCTCAGTCACTGTGTGTATGTGGGGGGGGGGGGGATCAGTCACTGTGTGTGTGGGGGATCAGTCACTCTGTGTGGGGGGGGATCCGTCACTGTGTGTGGGGGGGATCAGTCACTGTGTGTGGGGGGGGATCAGTCACTCTGTGTGGGGGGGATCAGTCACTGTGTGTGGGGGGGGGATCAGTCACTGTGTGTGTAGGGGATCAGTCACTGTGTGTGGGGGGGATCAGTCATTGTGTGTGTGTGTGGGCGGGGATCATTCACTGTGTATGTGTGGGGGGGATCATTCAGTGTGTGTGGGTGGGATCAATCACTGTGTGTGTGGGGGATCAGTCACTGGTCGGGGGGGATCAGTCACTGTGTTGCGGGGGGATCAGTCATTGTGTGTGTGGGGTGATCAGTCACTGTGTGTGGGGGCGGGATCAGTCACTGTGTTGGGGGGGATCAGTCACTGTGTGTGTCGATAGAGTTCAGTCACTGTGTGTGTGGCGGGGGGATCAGTTACTGTGTGTGTGGGTCGGATTAGTCGCTGTGTGTGGGGGGGATCAGTCACTGGGTGTGGGTGGATTAGTCACTGTGTGTGGGGAGGGTATCAGTCACTGTGTGTGGAGGGGAGGGATCATCACTGTGTGTGTGAGAGGGGATTAGTCACTGTGTGTGTGGGGGATCAGTCACTGTGTCTGGGGGGGGGGATCAGTCACTGAGTGGGGGAGATCAGTCACTGTGCGTGGGGGGGATCAGTCACTGTGTGTGTGTGGGAGGATCATTCACTGTGTGTGTCGGGGGGGGATCAGTCACTGTGTGTTGGGGGATGAGTCACTATGTGTGTGGGGGGATCAGTCACTGTGTGTTGGGAGGATCAGTCACTGTGTGTGTGGGGCCATCAGTCACTGTGTGTTGGGGGGATCAGTCATTGTGTGTGTGGGGGGATCAGTCACTGTGTGTGTGTTGGGGCATCAGTCACTGTGTGTATGGGGTGATCAGTCATTGTGTGTGTGTGGGTGGGGATCAGTCACTGTGTGAGGGGGGGATCAGTCACTGCGTGTTGGTGATCAGTCACTGTGTGTGTGGGGGCCATCAGTCACCGTGTGTGTCGGGGGGATCAGTCACTGTGTGTGGGGGGATCAGTCACTGTGTGTGTGTGGAGGGATTAGTCACTGTGTGTGTGGGACCATCAGTCACCGTGTATGTCGGGGGGATCAGTCACTGTGTGTGGAGGGATCAGTCAATGTGTGTGTGTGGCTGGGGATCAGTCACTGTGTGTGTGGGGGCCATCAGTCACCGTGTGTGTCGGGGGCATCAGTCACTGTGTGTTGGGGATCAGTCACTGTGTGTGGGCGGGGGATCAGTCACTGTGTGCGTCGGGGATTCTGTCACAGTGTGTGAGGGGGATCAGTCACTGTGTGTGGGGGGGGGGATTAGTCACTGTGTGTGGGGTCGATCAGTCACAGTGTGTGGAGGGGATTAGTCACTGTGTGTTGAGGGGATAATTCACGGTGTGTGGAGGGGAGGGATCAGTCACTGTGTCTGGTGGGGGTTCAGTCACTGTGTGTGTGGGGGGGGATCAGTCACTGTGTGTGTGGGTCGGATCTGTCGCTGTGTGTGGGGGGGATCAGTCAATGGTTGTGTGGGGATCTGTCACTGTGTGTGGTGGGGGATCAGTCACTGTGTGTGGGGGATGGATCAGTTACTGTGTGTGTGGAGGTGGATCAGTCACTGTGTGTGCGGGGGGAATCAGTCACTTTGTGGTGGGGGATCAGTCACTGTGTGTTGGTCGGGGGCATCAGTCACTGTGTGTGTGAGGGATCAGTCACTGTGTGTTGGTCGGGGGCATCAGTCACTGTGTGTGTGGGGGATCAGTCACTGTGTGTGTGGGTTGATCAGTCACTGTGTGTGTGTGGGTGGGGATCAGTCACTGTGTTTCGGGGGGATCAGTCACTGTGTTTTTGGGGTGATCAGTCACTGTGTGTGTGTTTGGGTGGGGATCAGTCACTGTGTGTGGGGGGGATCAGTCACTGCTTGTGTGTGAGTGGGGATCAGTCACTGTGTGTGAAGGTTGATCAGTCACTGTGTGTGGGAGGGATCAGTCACTGCTTGTGTGTGTGTGTGGGGATCGGTCACTGTATGTGTGGGTTGATCAGTCACTGTGTGTGTGGGGTGATCAGTCACTGTGTGTGTGTGGAGGGATCAGTCACTGTGTGTGGGGGGGATCAGTCAATGTGTCTGTGTGGGTGGGGATCAGTCACTGTGTGTGTGGGGGCCATCAGTCACTGTGTGTGTGGGGTGATCAGTCACTGTGTGTGTGTGGGTGGGGATCAGTTACTGATTGTGTGGGGGATCAGTCACTGTGTTTTGGGGTGATCAGTCACTGTGTGTGTGTGTGTGGGGATCGGTCACTGTATGTGTGGGTTGATCAGTCACTGTGTGTGTGGGGTGATCAGTCACTGTGTGTGTGTGGAGGGATCAGTCACTGTGTGTGGGGGGGATCAGTCAATGTGTCTGTGTGGGTGGGGATCAGTCACTGTGTGTGTGGGGGCCATCAGTCACTGTGTGTGTGGGGGGGATCAGTCACTGTGTGTGCGGGGATCAGTCACTGTGTGTGTGGGGGGGATCAGTCACTGTGTGTGCGGGGATCAGTCACTGTGTGTGTGTGTGGGGGCATCAGTCACTGTGTGTTGGGGATCAGTCACTGTGTGTGTGTGGAGGGATCAGTCACTGTGTGTGGGGGGGATCAGTCAATGTGTGTTGGGGATCAGTCACTGTGTGTGTGTGGTGGGATCAGTCACTGTGTGTGGGAGGGGATCAGTCACTGTGTGTCTGTGGGTGGATCAGTCACTGTGTGTGGGGGGATCAGTCACTGTGTGTGGTGGGGATCAGTCACTGTGTGTGTGGGAGGGATCAGTCACTGTGTGTGGAGGAGGGATAAGTCACTGTGTGTGTTGGGGGGTATCAGTCACTGTGTGTGTGGGGGGGATCAGTCACTGTGTGTGGGGGTCGGATTAGTCGCTGTGTGTGGGTGGATCTGTCACTGGGTGTGGGCAGATCAGTCAATGTGTGTGGGGGGGATCAGTCACTGTGTGTGGGGGAGGGATAAGTCAATGTGTGTGTTGGGGAGTATCAGTCACTCTGTGTGTGGGGGGTTCGGTCACTGTGTGTGGTGGGTATCAGTCACTGTGTGTGGGGGAGGGATAAGTTACTGATGTGTTGGGGGGTATCAGTCACTGTGTGTGTGGGGGGGATCAGTCACTGTGTGGTGGGGGATCAGTCACTGTGTATGGTCGGGGGCATCAGTCACTGTGTGTGGGGGGGATCAGTCACTGTGTGTGTGGGGGATCAGTCACTGTGTGTGGGTCGGGAACATCAGTCTCTGTGTGGGGGGGGATCAGTCACTGTTTGTGGGGGGGATCAGTCACCGTGTGTGTCGGGGGGGGATCAGTCATTGTGTGTGGCCTGGGATCAGTCACTGTGTGTGGTGGGGGGATCAGTCACTGTGTGTGTCGCGGGGGGATCAGGCACTGTGTTTGGGGGGGATCAGTCACTGTGTGTGTGTGGGAGGATCATTCACTGTGTGTGTGGGGGGGGGATCAGTCACTGTGTGTGGGGGGATCAGTCACTGTGTGTGTGGGGGGATCAGTCACTGTGTATGTGGGTGGCATCAGTCACTGTGTGTGGGGGGGGATCAGTCACTGCGTGTTTGGGGGAATCAGTCATTGTGTGTGTTGGGGGTCATCAGTCACTGTGTGTGTGTGGGTGGGGATCAGTCACTGTGTGTGGGGGGGATCAGTCACTTTGTGTGTGGGGGCCTTCAGTCACTGTGTTTGTGGGGTGGATCAGTCACTGTGTGGGGGGGAATCAGTAACTGTGTGTGTGTGGGGGCATCAGTCACTGTGTTGGGGATCAGTCACTGTGTGTGTGGGAGTTCAGTCACTGTGTGTGTGCGGGGGGGATCATTCACTGTGTGTGGGAGGGATCAGTCATTGTGTGTGGGGGGGATAAGTCACTGTGTGTGTCGGGAGGGTTCAGTCACTTTATGTGTGGGGGGGGGATCAGTCACTGTGTGTGGAGGGGAGGGATCATCACTGTGTGTGTGGGGGGGATTAGTCACTGTGTGTGTGGGGGATCAGTCACTGTGTGTGGGGGGGGGGATCAGTCACTGAGTGGGGGAGATCAGTCACTGTGCGTGGGGGGGATCAGTCACTGTGTGTGTCGGGGGGGATCAGTCACTGTGTTTGGGGGGGATCAGTCACTTTGTGTGTGTGGGAGGATCATTCACTGTGTGTGTGTGGGGGGGGATCAGTCACTGTGTGTGGGGGGATCAGTCACTGTTTGTGTGTGGGGATCAGTCACTGTGTCTGTGGGTGGCATCAGTCACTGTGTGTGGGGGGGATCAGTTACTGCGTGTGTGGGGGAATCAGTCACTGTGTGTGTGGGGGGGCATCAGTCACTGTGTGTGTGTGGGTGGGGATCAGTCACTGTGTGTGGGGGGGATCAGTCACTGTGTGTGGGGGGGATCAGTCAATGTGTGTGTGTGGGTGGGGATCTGTCAGTTTGTGTGTGGGTGCCATCAGTCACTGTGTGTGTGGGGTGGATCAGTCACTTTGTGTGGGGGGATCAGTCACTGTGTGTGTGTGGGAGCATCAGTCACTGTGTTGGGGATCAGTCACTGTGTGTGTTGGGGATCAGTCACTGTGTGTGTGCGTGGGGGATCAGTCACTGTGTGTGGGAGGGATCAGTCACTGTGTGTGGGGGGGGATCAGTCAATGTGTGTGTCGAGAGGGTTCATTCACTGTGTGTGTGGGGGGGGGATCAGTTACTGTGTGTGTGGGTCGGATTAGCCGCTGTGTGTGGGGGGGATCAGTCACTGGGTGTGGGGGGATTAGTCACTGTGTCTGGGGAGGGGATCATTCACTGTGTCTGGAGGGGAGGGACCAGTCACTGTGTGTGTGGGGGGGGGATTAGTCACAGTGTGTGTGGGGCATCAGTCACTGTTTGTGTGGGGGGGGAGCTGTCACTGTGTGGTGGGGGATCAGTCACTGTGTGTTGGTCGGAGGCATCAGTCACTGTCTGTGGGGGGGATCAGTGACTGTGTGTGTGGGGGATCAGTCACTGTGTGTGTCGGGGGGATCAGTCACTGTGTGTGGGGGGATCAGTCACTGTGTGTGGGGGAGGGGATCAGTCACTGAGTTGGGGGGATCAGACACTGTGCGTGGGGGGGGGGGATCAGTCACTGTGTCTGTGTGGGAGGATCATTCACTGTGTGTGTGGGGGGGGATCAGTTACTGCGTGTGTGGGGGAATCAGTCACTGTGTGTGTGGGGGGGCATCAGTCACTGTGTGTGTGTGGGTGGGGATCAGTCACTGTGTGTGGGGGGGATCAGTCACTGTGTGTGGGGGGGATCAGTCAATGTGTGTGTGTGGGTGGGGATCTGTCAGTTTGTGTGTGGGTGCCATCAGTCACTGTGTGTGTGGGGTGGATCAGTCACTTTGTGTGGGGGGATCAGTCACTGTGTGTGTGTGGGAGCATCAGTCACTGTGTTGGGGATCAGTCACTGTGTGTGTTGGGGATCAGTCACTGTGTGTGTGCGTGGGGGATCAGTCACTGTGTGTGGGAGGGATCAGTCACTGTGTGTGGGGGGGGATCAGTCAATGTGTGTGTCGAGAGGGTTCATTCACTGTGTGTGTGGGGGGGGGATCAGTTACTGTGTGTGTGGGTCGGATTAGCCGCTGTGTGTGGGGGGGATCAGTCACTGGGTGTGGGGGGATTAGTCACTGTGTCTGGGGAGGGGATCAGTCACTGTGTCTGGAGGGGAGGGACCAGTCACTGTGTGTGTGGGGGGGGGATTAGTCACAGTGTGTGTGGGGCATCAGTCACTGTTTGTGTGGGGGGGGAGCTGTCACTGTGTGGTGGGGGATCAGTCACTGTGTGTTGGTCGGAGGCATCATTCACTGTCTGTGGGGGGGATCAGTGACTGTGTGTGTGGGGGATCAGTCACTGTGTGTGTCGGGGGGATCAGTCACTGTGTGTGGGGGGATCAGTCACTGTGTGTGGGGGAGGGGATCAGTCACTGAGTTGGGGGGATCAGCCACTGTGCGTGGGGGGGGGATCAGTCACTGTGTCTGTGTGGGAGGATCATTCACTGTGTGTGTGGGGGGGGATCAGTCACTGTGTGTGGGGGGATCAGTCACTGTGTGTGTGGGGGGATCAGTCACTGTGTATGGGGGGGGGATCAGTCACTGAGTGGGGGAGATCAGTCACTGTGCGTGGGGGGGATCAGTCACTGTGTGTGTCGGGGGGGATCAGTCACTGTGTTTGGGGGGGATCAGTCACTTTGTGTGTGTGGGAGGATCATTCACTGTGTGTGTGGGGGGGGGATCAGTCACTGTGTGTGGGGGGATCAGTCACTGTTTGTGTGGGGAGATCAGTCACTGTGTCTGTGGGTGGCATCAGTCACTGTGTGTGGCGGGGGGGATCAATCACTGCGTGTGTGGGTGAATCAGTCACTGTGTGTGTGGGGGGCATCAGTCACTGTGTGTGTGTGGGTGGGGATCAGTCACTGTGTGTGAGGGGGATCAGTCACTGTGTGTGGGGGGGAGGGACCAGTCACTGTGTGTGTGGGGGGGGATTAGTCACAGTGTGTGTGGGGCATCAGTCACTGTGTGTGTCGGGGGGATCAGTCACTGTTTGTGGGGGGATCAGTCACTGTGTGTGGTGGGGGGATCAGTCACTGAGTTGGGGGGATCAGTCACTGTGCGTGGGGGGGGGAACAGTCACTGTGTCTGTGTGGGAGGATCATTCACTGTGTGTGTGGGGGGGGATCAGTCACTGTGTGTGGGGGGATCCGTCACTGTGTGTGTGGGGGGATCAGTCACTGTGTGTGGGGGGGGGGATCAGTCACTGAGTGGGGGAGATCAGTCACTGTGCGTGGGGGGGATCAGTCACTGTGTGTGTCGGGGGGGATCAGTCACTGTGTTTGGGGGGGATCAGTCACTTTGTGTGTGTGGGAGGATCATTCACTGTCTGTGTGGGTGGGATCAGTCACTTTGTGTGGGGGGATCAGTCACTGTTTGTGTGGCGGGATCAGTCACTGTGTCTGTGGGTGGCATCAGTCACTGTGTGTGGGGGGGGATCAGTCACTGCGTGTGTGGGGGAATCAGTCACTGTGTGTGTAGGGGGCATCAGTCACTGTGTGTGTGTGGTTGGGAATCAGTCACTGTGTGTGGGGGGGATCAGTCACTGTGTGTGGGGGGGATCAGTCAATGTGTGTGTTTGGGTGGGGATCAGTCACTTTGTGTGTGGGTGCCATCAGTCACTGTGTGTGTGGGGTGGATCAGTCACTGTGTGTGGGGGGATCAGTCACTGTGTGTGTGTGGGAGCATCAGTCACTGTGTTGGGGATCAGTCACTGTGTGTGTGGGGGGATCAGTCACTGTGTGTGTGCGTGGGGGATCAGTCACTGTGTGTGGGAGGGATCAGTCACTGTGTGTGGGGGGGGATCAGTCACTGTGTGTGTCGAGAGGGTTCAGTCACTGTGTGTGTGGGGGGGGATCAGTTACTGTGTGTGTGGGTCGGATTAGCCGCTGTGTGTCGGGGGGATCAGTCACTGGGTGTGGGGGGATTAGTCACTGTGTGTGGGGAGGAGATCAGTCACTTTGTGTGGAGGGGAGGGATCAGTCACTGTGTGTGTGGGGGGGGATTAGTCACAGTGTGTGTGGGGCATCAGTCACAGTGTGTGTGGGGGGGAGCAGTCACTGTGTGGTGGGGGATCAGTCACTGTGTGTTGGTCGGGGGTATCAGTCACTGTCTGTGGGGGGATCAGTTACTGTGTGTGTGGGGGATCAGTCACTGTGTGTGGGTCGGGGGCATCAGTCACTGTGTGTGGGGGGGGGATCAGTCACTGTGTGTGGGGGGAATCAGTCACTGCGTGTGGGGGGGATCAGTCAATGTGTGTTTGAGGGTGGGGAGCAGTCACTGTGTGTGTGGGGGCCATCAGTCACTGAGTGGGGGGGATCAGTCACTGTGCGTGGGGGGGTGATCAGTCGCTGTGTGTGTCGGGGGGGATCAGTCACTGTGTTTGGGGGGGATCAGTCACTGTGTGTGTGTGTGAGGATCATTCACTGTGTGTGTGGGGGGGGTGATCAGTCACTGTGTGTTGGGGGATGAGTCACTGTGTGTGTGGGGGGATCAGTCACTGTGTGTTAGGAGCATCAGTCACTGTGTGTGTGGGGACATCAGTCACTGTGTGTTGGAGGGATCAGTCATTGTGTGTGTGGGGGGATCAGTCACTGTGTGTGTGTTGGGGCATCAGTCACTGTGTGTATGGGGTGATCAGTCACTGTGTGTGTGTGGGTGGGGCTCAGTCACTGTGTGTGGGGGGGGATCAGTCACTGTGTGTTGGTGATCAGTCACTGTGTGTGTGTGGAGGGATCAGTCAATGTGTGTGTGGGGATGGATCAGTCACTGTGTGTGGGCGGGGGATCAGTCACTGTGTGCGACGGGGAGCTTCAGTCACAGTGTGTGAGGGGGATCAGTCACTGTGTGTGGGGGGGGATTAGTCACTGTGTGTGGGGTCGATCAGTCACTGTGTGTGGGGGGGATTAGTCACTGTGTGTGTGTGGAGGGATTAGTCACTGTGTGTGTCGGGGGGATCAGTCACTGTGTGTGGGGGGATCAGTCACTGTGTGTGTGTGGGGGCATCAGTCACTGTGTGTTAGGGATCAGTCACTGTGTGTGTGTGGAGGGATTAGTCACTGTGTGTGTGGGGGGATCAGTCACTGTGTGTGTGGGGATGGATCAGTAACTGTGTGTGGGCGGGGGATCAGTCACTGTGTGCGACGGGGAGCTTCAGTCACAGTGTGTGAGGGGGATCAGTCACTGTGTGTGGGGGGGGATTAGTCACTGTGTGTGGGGTCGATCAGTCACTGTGTGTGGGGGCGATTAGTCACTGTGTGTTGAGGGGATAAGTCACGGTGTGTGGAGGGGAGGGATCAGTCACTGTGTCTGGTGGGGGTTCAGTCACTGTGTGTGTGGGAGGGGATCAGTCACTGTGTGTGTGGGTCGGATCTGTCGCTGTGTGTGGGGGGGATCAGTCAATGGTTGTGGGGGGATCTGTCACTGTGTGTGGTGGGGGATCAGTCACTGTGTGTGGGGGAGGGATCAGTCACTGTGTGTGCGGGGGGAATCAGTCACTGTGTGGTGCGGTATCAGTCCACTGTGTGTTGGTCGGGGGCATCAGTCACTGTGTGTGTGAGGGATCGGTCACTGTGTGTGTGGGGGATCAGTCACTGTGTGGTGGGGGATCAGTCACTGTGTGTGTGGGGGGGATCAGTCACTGTGTGGTGGGGATCAGTCACTGTGTTTTTGGGGTGATCAGTCATTGTGTGTGTGTTTGGGTGGGGATCAGTCACTGTGTGTGGGGGGGATCAGTCACTGCTTGTGTGTGAGTGGGGATCAGTCACTGTGTGTGTGGGTTGATCAGTCACTGTGTGTGTGGGGTGATCAGTCACTGTGCGTGTGTGGGTGGGGGATCAGTCACTGTGTGCGTCGGGGAGCTTTAGTCACAGTGTGTGAGGGGGATCAGTCACTGTGTGTGGGGGGGGATTAGTCACTGTGTGTGGGGTCGATCAGTCACTGTGTGTGGGGGGATTAGTCACTGTGTGTTGAGGGGATAAGTCACGGTGTGTGGAGGGGAGGGATCAGTCACTGTGTCTGGTGGGGGTTCAGTCACTGTGTGTGTGGGGGGGGGATCAGTCACTGTGTGTGTGGGTCGGATCTGTCGCTGTGTGTGGGGGGGATCAGTCAATGGTTGTGGGGGGATCTGTCACTGTGTGTGGTGGGGGATCAGTCACTGTGTGTGGGGGAGGGATCAGTCACTGTGTGTGTGGGGGTGGATCAGTCACTGTGTGTGCGGGGGGAATCAGTCACTGTGTGGTGGGGGATCAGTCACTGTGTATTGGTCGGGGGCATCAGTCACTGTGTATGTGAGGGATCAGTCACTGTGTGTGTGGGGGATCAGTCACTGTGTGGTGGGGGATCAGTCACTGTGTGTTGGGGGATGAGTCACTGTGTGTGTGGGGGGATCAGTCACTGTGTGTTGGGAGCATCAGTCACTGTGTGTGTGGGGTGGATCAGTCACTGTGTGTGGGGGGATCAGTCACTGTGTGTGTGTGGGAGCATCAGTCACTGTGTTGGGGATCAGTCACTGTGTGTGTGGGGGGATCAGTCACTGTGTGTGTCGAGAGGGTTCAGTCACTGTGTGTGTGTGGGGGGGATCAGTTACTGTGTGTGTGGGTCGGATTAGCCGCTGTGTGTCGGGGGGATCAGTCACTGGGTGTGGGGGGATTAGTCACTGTGTGTGGGGAGGGATCAGTCACTGTGTGTGTGGGGGGGGGATTAGTCACAGTGTGTGTGGGGCATCAGTCACTGTGTGTGTGGGGGGAGCAGTCACTGTGTGGTGGGGGATGAGTCACTCTGTGTTGGTCGGGGGTATCAGTCACTGTCTGTGGGGGGATCAGTCACTGTGTGTGTGGGGGATCAGTCAATGTGTGTTTGTGGGTGGGGATCAGTCACTGTGTGTGTGGAGGCCATCATTCACTGAATGGGGGGGATCAGTCACTGTGCGTGGGGGGGTGATCAGTCGCTGTGTGTGTCGGGGGGGATCAGTCACTGTGTTTGGGGGGGATCAGTCACTGTGTGTGTGTGGGAGGATCATTCACTGTTTGTGTGGGGGGATCAGTCACTGTGTGGTGGGGGATCAGTCACTGTGTGTGGTCGGGGGCATCAGTCACTGTGTGTGGGGGGGATCAGTCACTGTGTCTGTGGGGGATCAGTCACTGTGTGTGGGTCGGGGGCATCAGTCTCTGTGTGGGGGGGGGATCAGTCACTGTGTGTGGGGGGGATCAGTCAATGTTTGTGGGGGAGAGCAGTCATTGTGTGTGTGGGGGTGGGTTCAGTCACTGTGTGTGGGGGGATTAGTCACTCTGTCTGGGGGGGGATCAGTCACTGTGTGTGTGTGGGGGGGATCTGTCACCGTGTGTGTCGGGGGGGGGATCAGTCACCGTGTGTGTCGGGGGGGATCAGTCATTGTGTGTGGGGGGATCAGTCACTGTATGTGGGGGGGGGATCAGTCAATGACTGGGGGGGGGGTCAGTCACTGTGTGTGTCGGGGGGATCAGGCACTGTGTTTGGGGGGGATCAGTCCCTGTGTGTGTGGGGGGATCAGTCACTGTGTGTGGGGGGGGATCAGTCACTGAGTGGGGGGGATCAGTCACTGTGCGTGGGGGGAGGTCAGTCACTGTGTGTGTCGGGGGGGATCAGTCACTGTGTTTGGGGAGGATCAGTCACTTTGCGTGTTTGGGAGGATCATTCACTGTGTGTGTGGGTGGGGATCAGTCACTGTGTGTGGGGGGATCACTCACAGTGTGTGTGCGGGGATCAGTCACTGTGTGTGGGGGGATCAGTCAATGTGTGTGTGGGTGGCATCAGTCACTGTGTGTGTGGGGGGGATCAGTCACTGCGTGTTTGGGGGACTCAGTCACTGTGTGTGTGGGGGGTCATCAGTCACTGTGTGTGTGTGGGTGGGGATCAGTCACTGTATGTGGGGGGGATCAGTCACTGTGTGTGGGGGGGATCAGTCACTTTGTGTGTGGGGGCCTTCAGTCACTGTGTGTGTGGGGTGGATCAGTCACTGTGTGTGGGGGAATCAGTAACTGTGTGTGTGTGGGGGCATCAGTCACTGTGTTGGGGATCAGTCACTGTGTGTGTGTGGGTTCAGTCACTGTGTGTGTGCGGGGGGGATCATTCACTGAGTGTGGGAGGGATCATTCATTGTGTGTGGTGGGGGGATAAGTCACTGTGTGTGTCGGGAGGGTTCAGTCACTGTGTGTGTGTGAGGGGGGGATCAGTTACTGTGTGTGTGGGTAGGATTAGTCGCTGTGTGTGGGGGGGATCAGTCACTGGGTGTGGGGGGATTAGTCACTGTGTGTGGAGAGGGGATCAGTCACTGTGTGTGTGGGTGGGGATTAGTCACTGTGTGTGTGGGGGATCAGTCACTGTGTGTGTGGGGGGGAGCAGTCACTGTGTGGTGGGGGATCAGTCACTGTGTGTTGGTCGGGGGCATCAGTCACTGTGTGTGGGGGGGATCAGTCACTGTGTGTGTGGGGGATCAGTCACTGTGTGTGGGTCGGGGGCATCAGTCACTGTGTGTGAGGGGGGGATGAGTCACTGTGTGTGGGGGGATCAGTCAATGTGTGTTTGTGGGTGGGGATCAGTCACTGTGTGTGTGGGGGCCATCAGTCACTGAGTGGGGGGGATCAGTCACTGTGCGTGGGGGAGGGGATCAGTCACTGTGTGTGTCGGGGGGATCAGTCACTGCGTTTGGGGGGGATCAGTCACTGTGTGTGTGTGGGAGGATCAGTCACTGTGTGTGTGGGGGGGGATCATTCACTGTATGTGGGGTGATCAGTCACTGTGTGTGTGGGGGGATCAGTCACTGTGTGTGGGGGGGATTTGTCACTGTCTGTGTGGGGGCATCAGTCACTGTGTGTTGGGGGGATCAGTCATTGTGTGTGTGGGGGGATCAGTCACTGTGTGTGTGTTAGTGCATCAGTCACTGTGTGTATGGGGTGATCAGTCACTGTGTGTGTGTGGGTGGGGATCAGTCACTGTGTGTGGGGGATATCAGTCACTGTGCGTGTGTGGAGGGATCAGTCACTGTGTGTGGGGGGGATCAGTCAATATGTGTGTGTGGTGGGGATCAGTCACTGTGTGTGTGGGGGCCATCAGTCACTGTGTGTGTGGGGGGGATCAGTCACTGTGTGTGGGGGGATCAGTCACTGTGTGTGTGGGGGGGCATCAGTCACTGTGTGTTGTGGATCAGTCACTGTGTTTGTGTGGAGTGATCAGTCACTGTGTGTGTGGGGGGATCAGTCACTGTGTGTGTGGGGGTGGATCAGTCACTGTGTGTTTGGGGGGATCAGTCACTGTGCGTCGGGGAGTTTCAGTCACTGTGTGTGGGGGGGATCTGTCACTGTGTGTGGGCGGGATTAGTCACTTCGTGTGGGGTCGATCAGTCACTGTTTGTGGGGGGGCTTAGTCACTGTATGTGGAGGGGATAAGTCACGGTGTGTGGAGGGGAGGGATCAGTCACTGTGTCTGGTGGGGGTTCAGTCACTGAGTGTGTGTGGGGGGATCAGTCACTGTGTGTGTGTGTCGGATCAGTCGCTGTGTGTGGGGGTGACCAGTCAATGGGTGTGGCGGCATCTTTCACTGTGTGTAGGGGGGATCAGTCACTGTGTGTGGGGGAGGGATCAGTCACTGTGTGGCGGGGGATCAGTCACTGTGTGGGGGGGGGGATCAGTCACTGTGTGATGGGGGAGGGATCAGTCACTGTGTGGTGGGGGATCAGTCACAGTGTGTTGATCGGGGGCATCAGTCTGTGTGTGTGTGGGGGATCAGTCACTGTGTGTGTGGGGGATCAGTCACTGTGGTGTGGGGGATCAGTCACTGTGTGTGTGGGGGGGATCAGTCACTGTGTGGTGGGGGATCAGTCACAGTGTGTTGGTCGGGGGCATCAGTCTCTGTGTGTGTGGGGGATCAGTCACTGTGTGTGTGGGGGATCAGTCACTGTGTGTGGGTCGGGGGCATCAGTCACTGTGTGTGGGGTGGGGGGTTCAGTGACTGTGTGTGGGAGGGATCAGTCACAGTGTGTGGGGGGGATCAGTCACTGTGTGTGTGGGGGCATCAGTCACTGTGTGTGGGGGGGGGGGGTTCAGTGACTGTGTGTGGGGGTGGATCAGTCACTGTGTGTGGGGGGGATCAGTCACTTTGTGTGGGGGGGTATCAGTCACTGTGTGTGTCGGGGGGGTCCAATCACTGTGTGTGGGGGGGGATCAGTCACTGTGTGTGGGATGGATTAGTCACTGTGTGTGTGGTCGATCAGTCACTGTGTGTGGGGGGGATCAGTCACTGTGTGTGTGTGGGGGGATCAGTCACTGTGTGTGGGGGGGATTAGTCACTGTGTGTGGGGTCGATCAGTCACTGTGTGTGGGGGGGATTAGTCACTGTGTGTGGAGGGGATAAGTCACGGTGTGTGGAGGGGAGGGATCAGCCACTGCGTCTGGTGGGGGTTCAGTCACTGTGTGTGTGGGGGGTGGATCAGTCACTGTGTTTGTGGGTCGTATCAGTCGCTGTGTGTGGGGGGGATCAGTCACTGGGTGTGGGGGGATCAGTCACTGTGTGTGGGGGGAATCACTCACTGTGTGTGGGGGGGGGGGATCAGTCACTGTGTGTGTGCGGGGGAATCAGTCACTGTGTGTGTGGGGGGGAACAGTCACTCTGTGTGTGGGGGGGGGATCAGTCACTGTGTGTGTGGGGGGGAACAGTCACTGTGTGTGTGGGGGGGATCACTCACTGTGTGTGGGGGGGGGGATCAGTCACTGTGTGTGCGGGGGGATCAGTCACCTAGTGTGGGGGGGGATCAGTCACTGTGTGTGGGGGGGATCAGTCACTGTGTGTGGGGGGGATCAGTCACTGTGTGTGGGGGGGATCAGTCACTCTGTGTGTGGGGGGGATCAGTCACTGTCTGTGTGGGGGATCAGTCACTGTGTGTGGGGGAGGGATCAGTCACTGTGTGTTGGTCGGGGGGATCAGTCACTGTGTGTGGGGGGGGATCAGTCACTGTGTGTGGGGGGGATCAATCACTCTGTGTGTGGGGGGGATCAGTCACTGTCTGTGTGGGGGATCAGTCACTGTGTGTGGGGGAGGGATCAGTCACTGTGTGTTGGTCGGGGGGATCAGTCACTGTGTGTGGGGGGGATCAGTCACTGTGTGTGGGTCGGGGGCATCAGTCACTGCGTGTGGGGGGGATCAGTGACTGTGTGTGGGGGGGATCAGTCACTGTGTGCGGGGGGGATCAGTCAATGTGTGTGTGTGGGTGGGATCAATCACTGTGTGTGTGGGGGCCATCAATCACTGTGCGTGTATGCGGGCATCAGTCAATGTGTGTGTGTGGAGGGATCAGTCACTGTGTGTGTGGTATGGATCAGTCACTGTGTGTGTGGGGGTGGATCAGTCACTGTGTGTGGGGGGGATCAGTCACTTTGTGTGGGGGGGGGATCAGTCACTGTGTGTGCCGGGGGGTCCAGTCACTGTGTGTGGGGGGGGATCAGTCACTGTGTGTGGGATGGATTAGTCACTGTGTGTGTGGGGGGATCAGTCACTGTGTGTGGGATGGATTAGTCACTGTGTGTGGGGTCGATCAGTCACTGTGTGTGGGGGGGATTAGTCACTGTGTGTGGTGGGGATAAGTCACGGTGTGTGGAGGGGAGGGATCAGTCACTGTGTCTGGTGGGGGTTCAATCACTGTGTGTGTGGGGGGGGGGATCAGTCACTGTGTGTGGGGGTCGTATCAGTTGCTGTGTGTGGTGGGGATCAGTCACTGGGTGTGGGGGATCATTCACTGTGTATGGGAGAGGGATCAGTCACTGTGTGTGTGGGGGGGATCACTCACTGTGTGTGTGGGGGGCATCAGTCACTGTGTGTGGGGGGGGATGAGTCACTGTGTGTGTGGGGGGGATTAGTCATTGTGTGTGTGGGGGATCAGTCACTGTGTGTGTGGGGGGGATCAGTCACTGTGTGGGGGGGGATCAGTCACGGTGTGTGGGGGGTTCAGTCACTGTGTGGTGGGGGATCAGTCACTGTGTGTGTGGTGGGGGATCAGTCACTGTGTGTGGGGGGGATCAGTCACTGTGTGTGTGTGGGAGGATCAGTCACTGTGTGTGAGGGGGGGATCAGTCAATGTGTGTTTGTGGGTGGGGATCAGTCACTGTGTGCGTGGGGGCCATCAGTCACTGAGTGGGGGGGGATCAGTCACTGTGCGTGGGGGGGATCAGTCACTGTGTGTGTCGGGGGGATCAGTCACTGTGTTTGGGGCGGATCAGTCACTGTGTGTGTGTGGGAGGATCAGTCACTGTGTGGGGGGGGGATCAGTCACTGTATGTGGGTTGATCAGTCAATGTGTGTGTGGGGGGACCAGTCACTGTGTGTGGGGGGGATCAGTCACTGTCTGTGTGGGGGCATCAGTCACTGTGTGTTGGGGTGATCAGTCATTGTGTGTGTGGGGGGATCAGTCACTTTGTGTGTGTTAGTGCATCAGTCACTGTGTGTATGGGGTGATCAGTCACTGTGTGTGTGTGGGTGGGGATCAGTCACTGTGTGTGGGGGATATCAGTCACTGTGTGTGTGTGGAGGGATCAGTCACTGTGTGTGGGGGGGATCAGTCAATGTGTGTGTGTGGGTGGGGATCAGTCACTGTGTGTGTGGGGGCCATCAGTCACTGTGTGTGTGGGGGGGATCAGTCACTGTGTGTGGGGGGATCAGTCACTGTTTGTGTGGGGGGGCATCAGTCACTGTGTGTTGTGGATCAGTCACTGTGTGTGTGTGGAGGGATCAGTCACTGTGTGTGTGGGGGGATCAGTCACTGTGTGTGGGGGAGGGATCAGTCACTGTGTGGTGGGGGATCAGTCACTGTGTGTGGGGGGGGATCAGTCACTGTGTGGTGGGGGATCAGTCCCTGTGTGTTGGTCGGGGGCATCAGTCACTGTGTGTGTGGGGGATCAGTCACTGTGTGTGTGGGGGATCAGTCACTGTGTGGTGGGGGATCAGTCACTGTGTGTGTGGGGGGGATCAGTCACTGTGTGGTGGGGGATCAGTCACAGTGTGTTGGTCGGGGGCATCAGTCTCTGTGTGTGTGGGGGATCAGTCACTGTGTGTGTGGGGGATCAGTCACTGTGTGTGGGTCAGGGGCATCAGTCACTGTGTGTGGGGGGGGGTTCAGTGACTGTGTGTGGGAGGGATCAGTCACACTGTGTGGGGGGGATCAGTCACTGTGTGTGTGGGGGCATCAGTCGCTGTGTGTGTGGGGGGGATCAGTCACTGTGTGTGTGGGGGCATCAGTCACTGTGTGTGTGGGGGGGGATCAGTCATTGTGTGTGGGTCGGGGGCATCAGGCACTGTGTGTGGGGGCTATCACTCACTGTGTGTGGGGCAGGGATCAGTCACTGTGTTGGGGATCAGTCACTGTGTGTGTGTGGGTTCAGTCACTGTATGTGTGCGGGGGGGATCATTCAGTGAGTGTGGGAGGGATCAGTCATTGTGTGTGGGTGGGGGGGTAAGTCACTGTGTGTGTCGGGAGGGTTCAGTCACTGTGTGTGTGAGGGGGGGATCAGTTACTGTGTGTGTGGGTAGGATTAGTCGCTGTGTGTGGGGGGGATCAGTCACTGGGTGTGGGGGGATTAGTCACTGTGTGTGGGGAGGGGATCAGTCACTGTGTGTGTGGGGGGGAGCAGTCACTGTGTGGTGGGGGATCAGTCACTCTGTGTTGGTCGGGGGCATCAGTCACTGTGTGTGGGGGGGATCAGTCACTGTGTGTGGGGGGATCAGTCACTGTTTGTGGGTCGGGGGCATCAGTCACTGTGTGTGAGGGAGGGATGAGTGACTGTGTGTGGGGGGATCAGTCAATGTGTGTTTGTGGGTGGGGATCAGTCACTGTGTGTGTGGGGGCCATCAGTCACTGAGTGGGGGGGATCAGTCACTGTGCGTGGGGGAGGGGATCAGTCACTGTGTGTGTCGGGGGGATCAGTCACTGTGTTTGGGGGGATCAGTCACAGTGTGTGTGTGGGAGGATCAGTCACTGTGTGTGTGGGGGGGGGATCATTCACTGTATGTGGGGTGATCAGTCACTGTGTGTGTGGGGGGATCAGTCACTGTGTGTGGGGGGGATCAGTCACTGTCTGTGTGGGGGCATCAGTCACTGTGTGTTGGGGGGATCAGTCATTGTGTGTGTGGGGGGATCAGTCACTGTGTGTGTGTTAGTGCATCAGTCACTGTGTGTATGGGGTGATCAGTCACTGTGTGTGTGTGGGTGGGAATCAGTCACTGTGTGTGGGGGATATCAGTCACTGTGCGTGTGTGGAGGGATCAGTCACTGTGTGTGGGAGGGATCAGTCAATATGTGTGTGTGGGTGGGGATCAGACACTGTGTGTGTGGGGGGCCATCAGTCACTGTGTGTGTGGGGGGGATCAGTCACTGTGTGTGGGGGGATCAGTCACTGTGTGTGTGGGGGGGCATCAGTCACTGTGTGTTGTGGATCAGTCACTGTGTTTGTGTGGAGTGATCAGTCACTGTGTGTGTGGGGGGATCAGTCACTGTGTGTGTGGGGGTGGATCAGTCACTGTGTGTTTGGGGGGATCAGTCACTGTGTGCGTCGGGGAGTTTCAGTCACTGTGTGTGGGGGGGATCTGTCACTGTGTGTGGGCGGGATTAGTCACTTCGTGTGGGGTCGATCAGTCACTGTTTGTGGGGGGGCTTAGTCACTGTATGTGGAGGGGATAAGTCACGGTGTGTGGAGGGGAGGGATCAGTCACTGTGTCTGGTGGGGGTTCAGTCACTGAGTGTGTGTGGGAGGATCAGTCACTGTGTGTGTGGGTCGGATCAGTCGCTGTGTGTGGGGGTGATCAGTCAATGGGTGTGGGGGCATCTTTCACTATGTGTAGGGGGGATCAGTCACTGTGTTTGGGGGAGGGATCAGTCACTGTGTGCGGGGGATCAGTCACTGTGTGGGGGGGGGATCAGTCACTGTGTGATGGGGGAGGGATCAGTCACTGTGTGGTGGGGGATCAGTCACAGTGTGTTGGTCGGGGGCATCAGTCTGTGTGTGTGTGGGGGATCAGTCACTGTGTGTGTGGGGGATCAGTCACTGTGTGGTGGGGGATCAGTCACTGTGTGTGTGGGGGGGATCAGTCACTGTGTGGTGGGGGATCATTCACAGTGTGTTGGTCGGGGGCATCAGTCTCTGTGTGTGTGGGGGATCAGTCACTGTGTGTGTGGGGATCAGTCACTGTGTGTGGGTCGGGGGCATCAGTCACTGTGTGTGGGGTGGGGGGTTCAGTGTCTGTGTGTGGGAGGGATCAGTCACAGTGTGTGGGGGGATCAGTCACTTTGTGTGGGGGGGATGAGTCACTGTGTGTGTCGGGGGGATCAGTCACTGTGTGTGGGGGGGATTAGTCACTGTGTGTGGGGTCGATCAGTCACTGTGTGTGGGGGGGATTAGTCACTGTGTGTGGAGGGGATAAGTCACGGTGTGTGGAGGGGAGGGATCAGCCACTGCGTCTGGTGGGGGTTCAGTCACTGTGTGTGTGGGGGGTGGATCAGTCACTGTGTGTGTGGGTCGGATCAGTCGCTGTGTGTGGGGGGGATCAGTCACTGGGTGTGGGGGGATCAGTCACTGTGTGTGGGGGGAATCACTCACTGTGTGTGGGGGGGGGGATCAGTCACTGTGTGTGTGCGGGGGAATCAGTCACTGTGTGTGTGGGGGGGAACAGTCACTGTGTGTGTGGGGGGGGATCAGTCACTGTGTGTGTGGGGGGGAACAGTCACTGTGTGTGTGGGGGGGATCACTCACTGTGTGTGGGGGGGGTATCAGTCACTGTGTGTGTGCGGGGGGATCAGTCACTGTGTGTGGGGGGGGATCAGTCACTGTGTGTGGGGGGGATCAGTCACTCTGTGTGTGGGGGGGATCAGTCACTGTCTGTGTGGGGGATCAGTCACTGTGTGTGGGGGAGGGATCAGTCACTGTGTGTTGGTCGGGGGGATCAGTCACTGTGTGTGGGGGGGATCAGTCACTGTGTGTGGGTCGGGGGCATCAGTCACTGCGTGTGGGGGGGATCAGTGACTGTGTGTGGGGGTGGATCAGTCACTGTGTGTGTGTGGGGGGATCAGTCACTGTGTGTGTGGGGGACCAGTCACTGTGTGTGGGGGGGATCAGTCACTGTGTGTGTGGGGGGATCAGTCACTGAGTGGGGGGATCAATCATTGTGTTTGGGGGGGATCAGTCACTGTGTGTGTGTTGGGGGATCAGTCATTGTTTGTTTGGGGCATCAGTCACTGTGAGTGGGGGGATAAGTCACTGTGTGTGTGTGGGGGGGGGGATCAGTCACCGTGTGTGTGGGGGGGGGATCAGTCATTGTGTGTGGCCGGGGATCAGTCACTGTGTGTGGTGGAGGGATCAGTCACAGTGTGTGGGGGGATCAGTCACTGTGTGTGGCCGGGGATCAGTCACTGTGTGTGGTGGGGGAATCAGTCACAGTGTGTGGGGGAGGATCAGTCACTGTGTGTGGGGGGGATCAGTCACTCTGTGTGTGGGGGGGATCAGTCACTGTGTGTGTGGGGGATCAGTCACTGTGTGTGGGGGAGGGATCAGTCACTGTGTGTTGGTCGGGGGCATCAGTCACTGTGTGTGGGGGGGATCAGTCAATGTGTGTGTGTGGGTGGGATCAATCACTGTGTGTGTGGGGGCCATCAATCACTGTGCGTGTATGCGGGCATCAGTCACTGTGTGTGTGTGGAGGGATCAGTCACTGTGTGTGTGGTATGGATCAGTCACTGTGTGTGTGGGGGGATCAGACACTATGTGTGTGGGGGTGGATCAGTCACTGTGTGTGGGGGGGATCAGTTACTTTGTGTGGGGGGGGGGATCAGTCACTGTGTGTGCCGGGGGGTCCAGTCACTGTGTGTGGGGGGGGGGATCAGTAACTGTGTGTGGGATGGATTAGTCACTGTGTGTGTGGGGGGATCAGTCACTGTGTGTGGGATGGATTAGTCACTGTGTGTGGGGTCGATCAGTCACTGTGTGTGGGGGGATTAGTCACTGTGTGTGGAGGGGATAAATCACGGTGTGTGGAGGGGAGGGATCAGTCACTGTGTCTGGTGGGGGTTCAGTCACTGTGTGTGTGGGGGGGGATCAGTCACTGTGTGTTGGGGTCGTATCAGTTGCTGTGTGTGGTGGGGATCAGTCACTGGGTGTGGGGGGGATCACTCACTGTGTGTGGGAGAGGGATCATTCACTGTATGTGTGGGGGGGAGCAGTCACTGTGTGGTGGGGGGGATCAGTCACTGTGTGTGGGGGGGATCAGTCACTGTGTGGTGGGGGATCAGTCACTGCGTGTGGGTCGGGGGCATCAGTCACTGTGTGTGGGGGGGGGATCAGTCACTGTGTGTGGGGGGGGATCAGTCACTGTGTGTGGGTCGGGGGCATCAGTCACTGTGTGTGGGGGGGGGGATCAGTCACTGTGTGTGGGGGGATCAGTCACTGTGTGTGGGAGGATCAGTCATTGTGTGTGTGGGGATGGGTTCAGTAACTGTGTGTGGGGGGATTAGTCACTGTGTGTGTGGGGGGGATCAGTCACTGTGTGTGTGGGGGGATCAGTCACTGAGTGGGGGGATCAATCATTGTGTTTGGGGGGGATCAGTCACTGTGTGTGTGTTGGGGGATCAGTCATTGTTTGTTTGGGGCATCAGTCACTGTGAGTGGGGGGATAAGTCACTGTGTGTGTGTGGGGGGGGGGGTTCAGTCACCGTGTGTGTGTGGGGGGGGATCAGTCACCGTGTGTGTGGGGGGGATCAGTCATTGTGTGTGGCCGGTGATCAGTCACTGTGTGTGGTGGGGGCCATCAGTCACTGTGTGTGTCGGGTGGGGGGATCAGTCACTGTGTGTGGGGGGATTAGTCACTGTGTATGTGGGGGTTCAGTCACTGTGTGTGTGTGGGGGGGGATCAGTCAATGTGTGTGTGGGGGGATCAGTCATTGTGTGTATGGGGGGATAAATCACTTTGTGTGTGGGCGGTATCAGTCACTGTGTGTGGGGGAGGGATCAGTCACTGTGTGTCGGGGGGAGGATCAGTCACTGTGTGGTGGGGGATCAGTCACTGTGTGTTGGTCGGGGGCATCAGTCACTGTGTGTGTGGGGGATCAGTCACTGTGTGTTTGGGGGATCAGTCACTGTGTGGTGGGGGATCAGTCACTGTGTGTGTGGGGGGGACCAGTCACTCTGTGGTCGGGGATCAGTCACTGTGTGTTGGTCGGGGGCTTCAGTCACTGTGTATGGGGGGGAGCAGTCACTGTGTGTGTGGGGGATCAGTCACTGTGTGTGTGGGGGATCAGTCACTATATGTGGGGGGGATCAGTCACTGTGTGTGGGTCGGGGGCATCAGTCCCTGTGTGTGAGGGGGTTCAGTGACTGTGTGTGGGTGGGATCAGTCACAGTGTGTGGGGGGGATCAGTCAATGTGTGTGTATGGGGGCATCAGTCACTGTGTGTTGGGGATCAGTCACTGTGTGTGTGTGGGGATCAGTCACTGTGTGTGCGGGGGTGGATCAGTCACTGTGTGTGGCAGGGATCAGTCACTGTGTGTTGGTCGGGGGCATCAGTCACTGTGTGTGGGGGGGATCAGTCACTGTGTGTGTGTCGGGGATCAGTCACTGTGTGTGTGGGGGATCAGTCACTGTGTGTGGGGGGCATCAGTCACTGTGTGTGGGGGGGATCAGTCACTGTGTGTGGGGGGATCAGTCACTGTGTGTGGGGGGGATCAGTCACTGTGTGTGGGGGGATTAGTCAATGTGTGTGTGGGGGTGGATCAGTCACTGTGTGTATGTGGGGGGATGAGTCACTGTGTGTGTGGGTCGTATCAGTTGCTGTGTGTGGTGGGGATCAGTCACTGGGTGTGGGGGGATCAGTCACTGTGTGTGTGGGGGATCAGTTACTGTGTTTGGGGGGGATCAGTCACTGTGTGTGTGTTGGGGGATCAGTCACTGTTTGTTAGGGGCATCAGTCACCGAGTGTGTGGGGGGATTAGTCACTGTGTGTGTGGGGGTTCAGTCACTGTGTGTGTGTGGGGGGGATCAGTCATTGTGTGTGTGGGGGGATCAGTCATTGTGTGTATGGGGGGATCAATCACTTTGTGTGTGAGGGGTATCAGTCACTGTGTGTGGGGGGATCAGTCACTGTGCGGGTGGGGATCAGTCACTGTGTGTGTGTTGGGGGATCAGTCACTGTGTGGGGGTGATCAGTCACTGTGTGGGTGTGAATCAGTCTAACTGTGTGTGTGGGGGGGATCAGTCACTGTGTGTGTGGTGGATCAATCACTGTGTGTGTGTGTGGGGGACCAGTCACTGTGTGTGGGGGGGGTCAGTCACTGTGTGTGTGTGTGGGCGGGGATCATTCATTGTGTATGTGTGGGGGTGGATCAGTCACTGTGTGTGGTTGGGATCAGTCACTGTGTGTTTATGGGGATCAGTCACTGGTTGGGGGGGATCAGTCACTGTGTGTGTGCGGGTGATCAATCACTGTGTGTGGTTGCGGGATCAGTCACTGTGTGGTTGTGGGGGTTCAGTCACTGTGTGTGTGTGTGGGGGGGATCAGTTACTGTGTGTGTGTGGGGCGATCAGTCACTGTGTGTGTGGGGGGGATCAGTCACTGTGTGTGGGGGGCATCAGTCACTGTGTGCGGGGGGTCAGACACTGTGTGTGGGGGGGAGCAGTCACGATGTGTGGAGGGGTGGGATCAGTCACTGTGTGTGTGGGTGGGATCAGTCGCTGTGAGTGGGGCGGGATCAGTCACTGTGTGTATGGAGGGGGGGATCAGTCACTGAGTGTGTGGGTGGAATCAGTCGCTGTGAGTGGGGGGGGATCAGTCACTGTGTGTCGGCGGGATCAGTCACGGTGTGGTGGGGGATCAGTCACTGTGTGTGAGTCGGGGGCATCAGTCACTGTGTGTGGGGGGGATCAGTCACTGTGTGTGTGGGGGATCAGTCGCTGTGTGTGGGGGGGATCAGTCAATGTGTGTGTGTGGGTGGGATCAATCACTGTGTGTGTGGGGGCCATCAGTCACTGTGTGTGTGGGGGGGATCAGTCACTGTGTGTGGGGGAATCAATCACTGTGTGTGCATGGGAGCATCAATCACTGTGTGTGTGTGGAGGGATCAGTCACTGTGTGTGTGGGGGGATCAGTCACTGTGTGTGTGGGGGTGGATCACTCACTGTTTGTGGGGGGGGATCAGTCACTTTGTGTGGGGGGGGGATCAGTCACTCTGTGTGTTTCGGGGGGGTCCAGTCACTGTGTGTGGGGGGGGATCAGTCACTGTGTGTGGGATGGATTAGTCACTGTGTGTGTGGGAGAATCAGTCACTGTGTGTGGGATGGATTAGTCACTGTGTGTGGGGTCGATCAGTCACTGTGTGTGGGGGGGATTAGTCACTGTATGTGGAGGGGATAAGTCACGGTGTGTGGAGGGGAGGGATCAGTCACTGTGTCTGGTGGGGGTTCAGTCAATGTGTGTGTGGGAGGGGGATCAGTCACTGTGTGTGGGGGGGATCACTCACTGTGTGTGGGGGGGATCACTCACTGTGTGTGGGGGGGGATCAGTCACTGTGTGTGTGGGAGAGGGATCAGTCACTGTGTGTGTGGGGGGGATCAGTCACTGCGTGTGGGTCGGGGGCATCAGTCACTGTGTGTGGGGGGATCAGTCACTGTGTGTGGGGGGGATCAGTCACTGTGTGTGGGGGAGGATCAGTCATTGTGTGTGTGGGGGTGGGTTCAGTCACTGTGTGTGGGGGGATTAGTCAATGTGCGCGTGGGGGTGGATCAGTCACTGTGTGTGTGGGGGATCAGTCACTGTGTGTGGGGGGGATCAGTCACTGTGTGTGTGGGGGGATCAGTCACTGAGTGGGGGTTCAATCACTGTGTTTGGGGGGGATCAGTCACTGTGTGTGTGTTGGGGGATAAGTCACTCTTTGTTTGGGGCATCAGTCACTGTGTGTGGGGGTATAAGTCACTGTGTGTTTGTGGGGGGGGATCAGTCACCGTGTGTGTGGGGGGGGGGATCAGTCACCGTGTGTGTGGGGTAGGGATCAGTCATTGAGTGTGGCCGGGGATCACTCACTGTGTGTGGTGGGGGGATCAGTCACTGTGTGTGTCGGGGGGGGGATCAGTCACTGTGTGTGGGGGGATTAGTCACTGTATGTGTGGGGGTTCAGTCACTGTGTGTGTGTGGGGGGGATCAGTCACTGTTTGTGTGGGGGTTCAGTCACTGTGTGTGTGTGGGGGGGATCAGTCACTGTGTGTGTGGAGGGATCAGTCATTGTGTGTATGGGGGGATCAAACACTTTGTGTGTGGGCGGTATCAGTCATTATGTGTGGGGGGATCAGTCACTGTGCGGGTGGGGATCAGTCACTGTGTGTGTGTTGGGGGATCAGTCACTGTGTGGGGGTGAACAGTCACTGTGTGTGTGGGAATCAGTCTTACTGTGTGTGTGGGGGGGATCAGTCACTGTGTGTGTGGAGGATCAGTCACTGTGTGTGGGGGGGGGGGTCAGTCACTGTGTGTGTGTGTGGGCGGGGATCATTCACTGTGTGTGGGTGGGATCAGTCACTGTGTGTTTGTGCGGATCAGTCACTTGTTGGGGGGGGATCAGTCACTGTGTGTGTGGGGGGGGGATCAATCACTGTGTGTGTTTGGGAGATCTGTCACTGTGTGGGTGTGGGGGATAAGTCACTGTGTGTGTGTGTGGGGGGGATCAGTTACTGTGTGTGTGTGGGGCGATCAGTCACTGTGTGTGTGGGGGGGATCAGTCACTGTGTGTGGGGGGCATCAGTCACTGTGTGCGGGGCGTCAGTAACTGTGTGTGGGGGGAGTCAGTCACGGTGTGTGGAGGGGAGGGATCAGTCACTGTTTGTGTCGGTGGGATCAGTCGCTGTGAATATGGGGGTGTGTTCAGTCACTGTGTGTGGGGGGATCAATCACTGTGTGAGGGGGAGATCAGTCACTGTGTGTGGGGGGGATTAGTCACTGTGTGTGTGGGGGGGATCAGTCACTGTGTGTGTGTGCGGGGTTCAGTCACTGTGTGTGGGGTGCATCATTCACTGAGTGGGGGGTATCAGTCACTGTGTCTGGTGAGGGAGCAGTCACTGTGTGTGTGGGGGATCAGTCACTCTGTGTGGGGGGGATCAGTCACTGTGTGTGGGGGGGGTTCAGTCACTGTGTGTGTTGGGGGGGATCAGTCACTATGAGGGGTGGATCAGTCAATGTGTGTGTGTGGCGCGGATCAGTCACTGTGTGGACGGGGCTCAGTCACTGTATGTGTGGGGGGCGGGGCTCACTCACTGTGTGTGTGGGGGATCAGTCACTGTGTCTGGGGAGGGAGCAGTCACTGTGTGTGTGGGGGATCAGTCACTCTGTGTGGGGGGGATCCGTCACTGTTTTGGGGTGGGGGTTCATTCACTGTGTGTGTGGGGGATCAGTCGCTGTGTGTGGGGGGGATCAGTCACTGTGTGTGTGTGAAGGCGGGGATCATTCACTCTGTATGTGTGGGGGGGGATTAGTCACTGTGTGTGGGTTGGATCAGTCACTGTGTGTGTGGGGGGATCAGTCACTGGTTGGGGGGCATCAGTCACTGGTTGGGGGGCATCAGTCACTTTGTTGCGGGGGGATCAGTCACTGTGTATGTGGGGGGTTCAGTCACTGAGTGGGGGGGATCAGTCACTGTGTTTGGGGGGATCAATCACTGTATGTGTGTTGGGAATAAGTCACTGTTTGTTTGGGGGATCAGTCACTGTGTGTGATTGGGAAAAGTCACTGTGTGTGTGTGGGGGGGATCAGTCACCGTGTGTGTGTGGGGGGGGGGATCAGTCATTGTTTGTAGACGGGTTCAGTCACTGTGTGTGGGGGGGATCAGTCACTGTATGTGTGGGGAGGGATCAGTCACTGTGTGTGGGGGTTCAGTCACTGTGTGTGTGGGGAGGGATCAGTCACTGTGTGTGTGGGGGGATCAGTCGCTGTCTGTGTGGGGAGGGATCAGTCACTTTGTGTGGGGGTTCAGTCACTGTGTGTGTGGGGTGTATCAGTCACTGTGTGAGGGGGGGATCAGTCACTGTGTGGGGGGGATCAGGCACTCTGTGGGTGGGGGGCTCAATACTGTGTGGGGGGATCAGTCACTGTGTGTATATGGTGGGGATCATTCACTGTGTGGGGTGGTGGGCTCAGTCACTGTGTGTATGTGGGGGGGGGGATCAGTCACTGTGTGTGTGGGGGATCAGCCACTAAGTCTGGGGAGGGATCAGTCACTGTGTGTGTGGGGGATCAGTCACTCTGTGTGGGGGGGATCAGTCACTGTGTGTGGGGGGGATCAGTCACTGTGTGTGGGGCGGGATCAGTCACTGTGTTGGGGCGGAATCAGTCACTGTGTGTGTGGGGGGGCTCAATCACTGTTTGTGGTTGGGGGATCAGTCACTGTGTGGGTGGGGGGCTCAGTCACTGTGTGTGTGTGTGGGGGGGATCAGTTACTGTGTGTGTGTGTGCGGGGATCAGTTACTGTGTGTGGGGGGGATCAGTCACTGTGTGGGTAGGGATCGGTCACTGTCTGTGTGTGGCGCAGATCAGTCACTGTGTGGGGGGGGCTCAGTCACTGTGTGTGTGTGGGGGGGCTCACTCACTGTGTGTGTGGGGGATCAGTCACTGTGTCTGGGGAGGGAGCAGTCACTGTGTGTGTGGGGGATCAGTCACTCTGTGTGGGGGGATCAGTCACTGTGTGTGTGTGGGGGGGATCAGTCACTGTGAGGGGGGGATCAGTCACTGTGTGTGGCGCGGATCAGTCACTGTGTGGGGGGGGGCTCAGTCACTGTTTGTGTGGGGGGGGCTCACTCACTGCGTGTGTGGGGGATCAGTCACTGTGTCTGGGGAGGGAGCAGTCACTGTGTGTGTGGGGGTTCAGTCAATCTGTGTGAGGGGGATCAGTCACTGTGTGTGGGGGGGATCAGTCACTGTGTGTGGGTTGGATCAGTCACTGTGTGTGTGGGGGGATCAGTCACTGTGTGTGTCGGGGGGGATCAGTCACTGAGTGGGGGGGAATCAATCACTGTTTGTGTCGGAGGGGGGATCAGTCACTGTGTGTAGGTGGATTAGTCACTGTGTTTGTGGGGGTGCAGTCACTGTGTGTGTGTGGCGCGGATCAGTCACTGTGTGGGGGGGGCTCACTCACTGTGTGTGTGCGGGATCAGTCACTGTGTCTGGGGAGGGAGCAATCACTGTGTGTGTGGGGGATCAGTCACCCTGTGTGGGGGGGTCAGTCACTGTGTGTGGGCGGGGATCCTTCACTGTGTATGTGTGGGGGGGGATCAGTCACTGTGTGTGGGTTGGATCAGTCACTGTGTGTGTGGGGGGATCAGTCACTGTGTGTGTCGGGGGGGGATCAGTCACTGTGTGTGGGGGGGATTCGTCAATGTGTGTGTAGGGGGGATCAGTCACTGTGTGTGTGGGGGTTCAGTCACTGTGTGTGTGGGGGGGATCAGTCACTGTGTGTGGCCGGGGATCCGTCACTGTGTGTGTAGGGGGGATCAGTCACTGTGTGTGTGGGGGATCAGTCATTGTGTGTATGGGGGGATCAGTCACTGTGTGTGTGGGGGGTATCAGTCACTGTGTGTGTGGTGGGATCAGTCACTGTGTGGGGGGGATCAGTCACTGTGTGGGTGGGGATTAGTCACTGTGTGTGTGTGTGGGGGATCAGTCACTGTGTTGGGGGGGGATCAGTCACTGTGTGTGTGTGGCGGGGATCAGTCACTGTGTGGGTGGGGATCAGTCACTGTGTGTGTGTGCGGGGGATCAGTCACTGTGTGTGTGTGCGGGGGATCAGTCACTGTGTGTGTGTAGCGGGGATCAGTCACTGTGTGGGGTGGGGCTCAGTCACTGTGTGTGTGGGGGTGGGATCAGTCACTGTGGGTGTGGGGGATCAGTCACTGTGTCTGGGGAGGGATCAGTCACTGTGTGTGTGGGGGATCAGTCACTCTGTGTGGGGGGATCAGTCACTGTGTGTGGGGGGGGATCTGTCACTGTGTGTGGGGTGGGGAATCAGTCACTGTGTGTGTGGGGGATCAGTCACTGTGTGTGGGGGGGATCAGTCACTGTGTATGTGTGGGCGGGGGGGACCTTTCACTGTGTGTTGGTGGGATCAGTCACTGTGTGTGGGGGGATCAGTCACTGTGTGTTGGTGGGATCAGTCACTGTGTGTGGTGGGATCAGTCACTGGTTGGGGGGGATCAGTCACTGTGTTGCGGGGGGATCAGTCACTGTGTGTGTGGGGTGATCAGTCACTGTGTGTGGGGGGGATCAGTCAGTGTGTGTGTGCGGGGGATCTGTCACTGTTTGTGTGTGGGGGGATCAGTCACTGTGTGTGTGGGGGGGCTCAATCACTCTGTGTGGGGGCGATCAGTCACTGTGTGTGTGGGGGGATCAGTCGCTGTGTGTGTGTGTGGTGGGGATCAGTCACTGTGTGTGTGGCGGGTATCAGTCACTGTGTGTGTGGTGGGATCAGTCACTGTGTGGGGGGGATCAGTCACTGTGTGTGGGGTGGATCATTCACTGTGTGTGGGGGGATCAGTCACTGTGTGGGTGGGGGGGATCAGTCACTGTGTGTGGGGGGGATCAGTCACTGTGTGTGTGTCGGGGGGATCAGTCACTCTGTGTGGGGGGGATCAAACACTGTGTGCGGGGGTTCAGTCACTGTGTGTGGGGGGGATCAGTCACTGTGTGTGGGGGGATCAGTCACGGTGTGTGTGTGCGGGGATCAGTTACTGTGTGTGGGGGGGATCAGTCACTGAGTGGGGGGTATCAATCACTGTTTGCGTGGGGGGGATCAGTCACTGTGTGCGGGGGGGATCAGTCACTGTGTGTGTGTGGGGGGGATCAGTCACTGTGTGTGGGGGGGATCAGACACTGTGTGCGGGGGTTCAGTCACTGTGTGTGGGGGGGATCAATCACTGTGTGGGGTGGGGCTAAGTCACGCTGTGTGTGGGGGTGGGATCAGTCACTGTGTGTGTGGGGGATCAGTCACTGTGTCTGGGGAGGGATCAGTCACTGTGTGTGTGGGGGATCAGTCGCTCTGTGTGGGGGGGATCAGTCACTGTGTGTGGGGGGGATCTGTCACTGTGTGTGGGGTGGGGGATCAGTCACTGTGTGTGTGGGGGATCTGTCACTGTGTGTGGGGTGGGGGATCAGTCACTGTGTGTGTGGGGGATCAGTCACTGTGTGTGGGGGGGATCAGTCACTGTGTGTGGGGGGGATCTGTCACTGTGTGTGGGGTGGGGGATCAGTCACTGTGTGTGTGGGGGATCAGTCACTATGTGTGTGGGGGATCAGTCACTGTGTGTGGGGGGGATCAGTCATTGTGTGTGTGTGTGGGCGGGGATCATTCACTGTTTATGTGTGGGCGGGGGGGTTCTGTCACTGTGTGTTGGTGGGATCAGTCACTGTGTGTGGTGTGATCAGTCACTGGTTGGGGGGGATCAGTCACTGTGTTGCGGGGGGGTTCTGTCACTGTGTGTGTGGGGTGATCAGTCACTGTGTGTGGGGGGGGATCAGTCAGTGTGTGTGTGTGGGGGGATCAGTCACTGTGTGTGTGGGGGGGCTCAATCACTGTGTGTGGTTGGGGGGATCAGTCACTGTGTGTGTGGGGGGGCTCAATCACTGTGTGTGGTTGGGGGATCAGTCACTTTGTGGGTGGGTGTGATCAGTCGCTGTGTGTGTGCGGGGGGGGGGATCAGTCACTGTGTGTGTGTGGGGGGATCAGTCACTGTGTGGGTGGTGATCATGTCATTGTGTGGGGATGATCAGTCACAGTGTGTGGGGTGGATCATTCACTGTGTGTTGGGGGATCAGTCACTGTGTGGGTGGAGGGGATCTGTCACTGTGTGTGGGGGGGATCAGTCACTGTGTGTGTGTGGGGGGGTTCAGTCACTGTGTGTGGGGGGGATCAGTCACTGTGTGTGGGGGGATCAGTCACGCTGTGTGTGTGCGGGGATCAGTTACTGTGTGTGTGGGGGATCAGTCACTGTCTCTGGGGAGGGAGCAGTCAATGTGTGTGTGGGGGTTCAGTCACTCTGTGTGGGGGGGATCCGTCACTGTGTTGGGGGGGGTTCAGTCACTGTGTGTGGGGGGATCAGTCGCTGTGTGTGGGGGGGATCAGTCACTGTGTGTGTGTGAAGGCGGGGATCATTTACTCTGTATGTGTGGGGTGGGATCAGTCACTGTGTGTGGGTTGGATCAGTCACTGTGTGTGTGGGGGGATCAGTCACTGGTTGGGGGGCATCAGTCACTGGTTGGGGGGCATCAGTCACTTTGTTGCGGGGGGATCAGTCACTGTGTATGTGGGGGGTTCAGTCACTGAGTGGGGGGGATCAGTCACTGTGTTTGGTGGGATCAATCACTGTATGTGTGTTGGGAATAAGTCACTGTTTGTTTGGGGGATCAGTCACTGTGTGTGGTTGGGAAAAGTCACTGTGTGTGTGTGGGGGGGATCAGTCACCGTGTGTGTGTGGGGGGGGGATCAGTCATTGTTTGTAGACGGTTTCAGTCACTGTGTGTGGGGGGGATCAGTCACTGTCTGTGTGGGGAGGGATCAGTCACTGTGTGTGGGGGTTCAGTCACTGTGTGTGTGGGGAGGGATCAGTCACTGTGTGTGTGGGGGGATCAGTCGCTGTCTGTGTGGGGAGGGATCAGTCACTTTGTGTGGGGGTTCAGTCACTGTGTGTGTAGGGTGTATCAGTCACTGTGTGAGGGGGGGATCAGTCACTGTGTGGGGGGGGTCAGGCACTCTGTGGGTGGGGGGCTCAATACTGTGTGGGGGGATCAGTCACTGTGTGTATATGGTGGGGATCATTCACTGTGTGGGGTGGTGGGCTCAGTCACTGTGTGTATGTGGGGAGGGGGGGATCAGTCACTGTGTGTGTGGGGGATCAGCCACTAAGTCTGGGGAGGGATCAGTCACTGTGTGTGTGGGGGATCAGTCACTGTGTGTGGGGGGGGATCAGTCACTGTGTGTGGGGGGGATCAGTCACTGTGTGTGGGGGGGGATCAGTCACTCTGTGTGGGGGGGATCAGTCACTGTGTGTGGGGGGGGGGATCAGTCACTGTGTGTGTAGGGGATCAGTCACTGTGTGTGGGGGGGATCAGTCATTGTGTGTGTGTGTGGGCGGGGATCATTCACTGTGTATGTGTGGGGGGGATCAGTCAGTGTGTGTGGGTGGGATCAATCACTGTGTGTGTGGGGGATCAGTTACTGGTTGGGGGGGATCAGTCACTGTGTTGCGGGGGGATCAGTCATTGTGTGTGTGGGGTGATCAGTCACTGTGTGTGGGGGCGGGATCAGTCACTGTGTTGGGGGGGATCAGTCACTGTGTGTGTGGGGGGGCTCAATCACTGTTTGTGGTTGGGGGATCAGTCACTGTGTGGGTGGGGGGCTCAGTCACTGTGTGTGTGTGTGCGGGGATCAGTTACTGTGTGGGTGGGGTGCTCAGTCACTGTGTGTGTGTGGCGCAGATCAGTCACTGTGTGGGGGGGGCTCAGTCACTGTGTGTGTGTGGGGGGGCTCACTCACTGTGTGTGTGGGGGATCAGTCACTGTGTCTGGGGAGGGAGCAGTCACTGTGTGTGTGGGGGATCAGTCACTCTGTGTGGGGGGATCAGTCACTGTGTGTGTGTGGGGGGGATCAGTCACTGTGAGGGGGGGATCAGTCACTGTGTGTGGCGCGGATCAGTCACTGTGTGGGGGGGGGGGGGGCTCAGTCACTGCGTGTGTGGGGGATCAGTCACTGTGTCTGGGGAGGGAGCAGTCACTGTGTGTGTGGGGGTTCAGTCAATCTGTGTGAGGGGGATCAGTCACTGTGTGTGTGGGTTGGATCAGTCACTGTGTGTGTGGGGGGATCAGTCACTGTGTGTGTCGGGGGGGATCAGTCACTGAGTGGGGGGGAATCAGTCACTGTTTGTGTCGGAGGGGGGATCAGTCACTGTGTGTAGGTGGATTAGTCACTGTGTTTGTGGGGGTGCAGTCACTGTGTGTGTGGGGGGGATCAGTCACTGTGTGGGTAGGGAGCAGTCACTGTGTGTGTGTGTGGCGCGGATCAGTCACTGTGTGGGGGGCGCTCACTCACTGTGTGTGTGCGGGATCAGTCACTGTGTCTGGGGAGGGAGCAATCAATGTGTGTGTGGGGGATCAGTCACCCTGTGTGGGGGGGTCAGTCACTGTGTGTGGGCGGGGATCCTTCACTGTGTATGTGTGGGGGGGGATCAGTCACTGTGAGTGGGTTGGATCAGTCACTGTGTGTGTGGGGGGATCAGTCACTGTGTGTGTCGGGGGGGGATCAGTCACTGTGTGTGGGGGGGATTCGTCACTGTGTGTGTAGGGGGGATCAGTCACTGTGTGTGTGGGGGTTCAGTCACTGTGTGTGTGTGGGGGATCAGTCACTGTGTGTGGCCGGGGATCCGTCACTGCGTGTGTAGGGGGGATCAGTCACTGTGTGTGTGGGGGGATCAGTCATTGTGTGTATGGGGGGATCAGTCACTGTGTGTGTGGGGGGTATCAGTCACTGTGTGTGTGGTGGGATCAGTCACTGTGTGGGGGGGATCAGTCACTGTGTGGGTGGGGATTAGTCACTGTGTGTGTGTGTGGGGGATCAGTCACTGTGTTGGGGGGGGATCAGTCACTGTGTGTGTGTGGCGGGGATCAGTCACTGTGTGGGTGGGGATCAGTCACTGTGTGTGTGTGCGGGGGATCAGTCACTGTGTGGGGGGGATCAGTCACTGTGTGTGTGTAGCGGGGATCAGTCACTGTGTGGGGTGGGGCTCAGTCACTGTGTGTGTGGGGGTGGGATCAGTCACTGTGTGTGTGGGGGATCAGTCACTGTGTCTGGGGAGGGATCAGTCACTGTGTGTGTGGGGGATCAGTCACTCTGTGTGGGGGGATCAGTCACTGTGTGTGGGGGGGGATCTGTCACTGTGTGTGGGGTGGGGAATCAGTCACTGTGTGTGTGGGGGATCAGTCACTGTGTGTGGGGGGGATCAGTCACTGTGTGTGTGTGGGGGCGGGGATCATTCACTGTGTATGTGTGGGCGGGGGGGACCTGTCACTGTGTGTTGGTGGGATCAGTCACTGTGTGTGGGGGGATCAGTCACTGTGTGTTGGCGGGATCAGTCACTGTGTGTGGTGGGATCAGTCACTGGTTGGGGGGGATCAGTCACTGTGTTGCGGGGGGATCAGTCACTGTGTGTGTGGGGTGATCAGTCACTGTGTGTGGGGGGGATCAGTCAGTGTGTGTGTGGGGGGGATCTGTCACTGTTTGTGTGTGGGGGGATCAGTCACTGTGTGTGTGGGGGGGCTCAATCACTCTGTGTGGGGGGGATCAGTCACTGTGTGTGTGGGGGGATCAGTCGCTGTGTGTGTGTGTGGTGGGGATCAGTCACTGTGTGTGTGGGGGGTATCAGTCACTGTGTGTGTGGTGGGATCAGTCACTGTGTGGGGGGGATCAGTCACTGTGTGTGGGGTGGATCATTCACTGTGTGTGGGGGGATCAGTCACTGTGTGGGTGGGGTGGATCAGTCACTGTGTGTGGGGGGGATCAGTCACTGTGTGTGTGTGTGGGGGGGATCAGTCACTGTGTGTGGGGGGGATCAAACACTGTGTGCGGGGGTTCAGTCACTGTGTGTGGGGGGGATCAGTCACTGTGTGTGGGGGGATCAGTCACGGTGTGTGTGTGCGGGGATCAGTTACTGTGTGTGGGGGGGATCAGTCACTGAGTGGGGGGTATCAGTCACTGTGTGGGTGGGGGGGATCAGTCACTGTGTGCGGGGGGGATCAGTCACTGTGTGTGTGTGTCGGGGGGATCAGTCACTGTGTGTGGGGGGGATCAGACACTGTGTGCGGGGGTTCAGTCACTGTGTGTGGGGGGGATCAGTCACTGTGTGGGGTGGGGCTAAGTCACGCTGTGTGTGGGGGTGGGATCAGTCACTGTGTGTGTGGGGGATCAGTCACTGTGTCTGGGGAGGGATCAGTCACTGTGTGTGTGGGGGATCAGTCACTCTGTGTGGGGGGGATCTGTCACTGTGTGGGGGGGGGATCTGTCACTGTGTGTGGGGTGAGGGATCAGTCACTGTGTGTGTGGGGGATCAGTCACTGTGTGTGGGGGGGATCAGTCACTGTGTGTGTGTGTGGGCGGGGATCATTCACTGTTTATGTGTGGGCGGGGGGGTTCTGTCACTGTGTGTTGGTGGGATCAGTCACTGTGTGTGGTGTGATCAGTCACTGGTTGGGGGGGATCAGTCACTGTGTTGCGGGGGGGTTCTGTCACTGTGTGTGTGGGGTGATCAGTCACTGTGTGTGGGGGGGATCAGTCAGTGTGTGTGTGTGGGGGGATCAGTCACTGTGTGTGTGGGGGAGCTCAATCACTGTGTGTGGTTGGGGGGATCAGTCACTGTGTGTGTGGCGGGGCTCAATCACTGTGTGTGGTTGGGGGATCAGTCACTTTGTGGGTGGGTGTGATCAGTCGCTGTGTGTGTGCGGTGGGGGGATCAGTCACTGTGTGTGTGTGGGGGGATCAGTCACTGTGTGGGTGGTGATCATGTCATTGTGTGGGGATGATCAGTCACAGTGTGTGGGGTGGATCAGTCACGCTGTGTGTTTGCGGGGATCAGTTACTGTGTGTGTGGGGGATCAGTCACTGTGTCTGGGGAGGGAGCAGTCAATGTGTGTGTGGGGGTTCAGTCACTCTGTGTGGGGGGGATCAGTCACTGTGTGTGGGGGGGATCAGTCACTGTGTGTGTGTGTGGGCGGGGATCATTCACTGTGTATGTGTGGGGGGGATCAGTCACTGTGTGTGTGCGGGGATCTGTCACTGTGTGTGTCGGGGGGGATCAGTCACTGTGGGGGGGGAATCAGTCACTGTTTGTATCGGAGGGGGGATCAGTCACTCTGTGTAGGGGGATTAGTCACTGTGTGTGTGGGGATGCAGTCACTGTGTGTGTGGGAGGGGGATCAGTCACTGTATGTGGCCGGGGATCAGTCACTGTGTGTGTGGGGGTTCAGTCACTGTGTGTGGGTGGAATCAGTCACTGTGTGTGTGTGTGGGCGGGGATCATTCACTGTGTATGTGTGGGCGGGGGGGGATCTGTCACTGTGTCTGGGCGGGATCAGTCACTGTGTGTGTGGGGGGATCAGTCAGTGTGTTGCGGGGGGAACAGTCACTGTGTGTGTGGGGTGATCAGTCACTGAGTGTGGGCGGGGATCAGTCACTGTGTTGGGAGGGATCAGTAACTATGTGTGTGGGGGGGCTGAATTACTGTGTGTGGTTGGGGGATCAGTCACTGTGTGGGTGGGGGGATCAGTCACTGTGTGTGTGTGGCGGGGATCAGTCACTGTGTGTGTGTGGGGGGATCAGTCACTGTGTGGGTGGTGATCATGTCATTGTGTGGGGGTGATCAGTCACAGTGTGTGGGGGGGATCATTCACTGTGTGTGGGGGGATCAGTCACTGTGTGGGTGGGGGGGATCAGTCACTGTGTGTGTGGGTGATCAGTCACTGTGTGGGGGGGGGATCAGTCACTGTGTGTGTGGTGGTTCAGTCACTGTATGTGTGGGGGGGGATCAGTCACTGTGTGTGGCCGGGGATCCGTCACTTTGTGTGTGGGGGGGATCAGTCACTGTGTGTGTGGGGGGATCAGTCATTGTGTGTATGGGGGGATCAGTCACTGTGTGTGTGGGGCGTATCAGTCACTGTGTGAGGGGTGGGATCAGTCACTGTGTGAGGGGGATCTGTCACTGCGTGGGTGGGGATCAGTCATTGTGTGTGTGTGTGGGGGATCAGTCACTGTGTTGAGGGGGGATCAGTCACTGTGTGTGTGTGGCGGGGATCAGTCACTGTGTGGGTGGGGATCAGTCACTGTGTGTGTGTGGGGGGGATCAGTCACTGTGTGGGGGGGGGATCAGTCACTGTGTGTGTGTGGCGGGGATCAGTTACTCTGTGTGGGGGTGATCAGTCACTGTGTGTGGGGAGGGGATCTGTCACTGTGTTAGGGGGGGATCATTCACTGTGTGTGGGGGGATCAGTCACTGTGTGGGTGGGGGGGATCAGTCACTGTGTGTGTGGGTGGGGGATCAGTCATTGTATGTGGCCGGGGATCAGTCACTGTGTGTGTGGGGGTTCAGTCACTGTGTGTGGGTGGAATCAGTCACTGTGTGTGTGTGTGGGCGGGGATCATTCACTGTGTATGTGTGGGCGGGGGGGGATCTGTCACTGTGTCTGGGCGGGATCAGTCACTGTGTGTGTGGGGGGATCAGTCAGTGTGTTGCGGGGGGAACAGTCACTGTGTGTGTGGGGTGATCAGTCACTGTGTGTGGGCGGGGATCAGTCACTGTGTTGGGAGGGCTCAGTAACTATGTGTGTGGGGGGGCTCAATTACTGTGTGTGGTTGGGGGATCAGTCACTGTGTGGGTGGGGGGATCAGTCACTGTGTGTGTGTGGCGGGGATCAGTCACTGTGTGTGTGTGGGGGGATCAGTCACTGTGTGGGTGGTGATCATGTCATTGTGTGGGGGTGATCAGTCACAGTGTGTGGGGGGGATCATTCACTGTGTGTGGGGGGATCAGTCACTGTGTGGGTGGGGGGGATCAGTCACTGTGTGTGTGGGTGATCAGTCACTGTGTGGGGGGGGATCAGTCACTGTGTGTGTGGTGGTTCAGTCACTGTGTGTGTGGGGGGGGATCAGTCACTGTGTGTGGCCGGGGATCCGTCACTTTGTGTGTGGGGTGATCAGTCACTGTGTGTGTGGGGGGATCAGTCATTGTGTGTATGGGGGGATCAGTCACTGTGTGTGTGGGGCGTATCAGTCACTGTGTGAGGGGTGGGATCAGTCACTGTGTGAGGGGGATCTGTCACTGCGTGGGTGGGGATCAGTCATTGTGTGTGTGTGTGGGGGATCAGTCACTGTGTTGAGGGGGGATCAGTCACTGTGTGTGTGTGGCGGGGATCAGTCACTGTGTGGGTGGGGATCAGTCACTGTGTGTGTGTGGGGGGGATCAGTCACTGTGTGGGGGGGGGGGATCAGTCACTGTGTGTGTGTGGCGGGGATCAGTCACTCTGTGTGGGGGTGATCAGTCACTGTGTGTGGGGAGGGGATCTGTCACTGTGTTAGGGGGGGGATCAATCACTGTGTGTGTGGTGGATCAGTCACTGTGTCGGGGGGGGATCAGTCACTGTATGTGTGTGTGGGCGGGGATCATTCACTGTGTCTGTGTGGGCGGAAGGATCTGTCACTGTGTGTTGGTGGGATCAGTCACTGTATGTGGGGGGATCAGTCACTGTTTGTTGGTGGGATCAGTCACTGTGTGTGGGGGGATCAGTCACTGGTTGGGGGGGATCAGTCACTGTGTTGCGGGGGGATCAGTCACTGTGTGTGTGGGGTGATCAGTCACTGTGTGTGGGGGGGGGGATCAGTCAGTGTGTGTGGGGGGAACATTCACTGTGTGTGGGTGGGGGGATCAGTCACTGTGTGTGTCGGGGGGGGGGATCAGTCACTGTGTGTGGGGGGATTAGTCACTGTGTGTGTGGGGGTTCAGTCACTGTGTGTGTGTGGGGGGGATCAGTCACTGTGTGTGTGGGGGTTCAGTCACTGTGTGTGTGTGGGGGGGATCAGTCACTGTGTGTGTGGAGGGATCAGTCATTGTGTGTATGGGGGGATCAATCACTTTGTGTGTGGGCGGTATCAGTCATTATGTGTGGGGGGATCAGTCACTGTGCGGGTGGGGATCAGTCACTGTGTGTGTGTTGGGGGATCAGTCACTGTGTGGGGGTGAACAGTCACTGTGTGTGTGGGAATCAGTCTTACTGTGTGTGTGGGGGGGATCAGTCACTGTGTGTGTGGAGGATCAGTCACTGTGTGTGGGGGGGGGTCAGTCACTGTGTGTGTGTGTGGGCGGGGATCATTCACTCTGTGTGGGTGGGATCAGTCACTGTGTGTTTGTGCGGATCAGTCACTTGTTGGGGGGGGGATCAGTCACTGTGTGTGTGGGGGGGGGATCAATCACTGTGTGTGTTTGGGAGATCTGTCACTGTGTGGGTGTGGGGGATAAGTCACTGTGTGTGTGTGTGGGGGGGATCAGTTACTGTGTGTGTGTGGGGCGATCAGTCACTGTGTGTGTGGGGGGGATCAGTCACTGTGTGTGGGGGGCATCAGTCACTGTGTGCGGGGCGTCAGTAACTGTGTGTGGGGGGAGTCAGTCACGGTGTGTGGAGGGGAGGGATCAGTCACTGTTTGTGTCGGTGGGATCAGTCGCTGTGAATATGGGGGTGTGTTCAGTCACTGTGTGTGGGGGGATCAATCACTGTGTGAGGGGGAGATCAGTCACTGTGTGTGGGGGGGATTAGTCACTGTGTGTGTGGGGGGGATCAGTCACTGTGTGTGTGTGCGGGGTTCAGTCACTGTGTGTGGGGGGGCATCATTCACTGAGTGGGGGGTATCAGTCACTGTGTCTGGTGAGGGAGCAGTCACTGTGTGTGTGGGGGATCAGTCACTCTGTGTGGGGGGGATCAGTCACTGTGTGTGGGGGGGGTTCAGTCACTGTGTGTGTTGGGGGGGATCAGTCACTATGAGGGGTGGATCAGTCAATGTGTGTGTGTGGCGCGGATCAGTCACTGTGTGGACGGGGCTCAGTCACTGTATGTGTGGGGGGCGGGGCTCACTCACTGTGTGTGTGGGGGATCAGTCACTGTGTCTGGGGAGGGAGCAGTCACTGTGTGTGTGGGGGATCAGTCACTCTGTGTGGGGGGGATCCGTCACTGTGTTGGGGGGGAGGTTCAGTCACTGTGTGTGTGGGGGATCAGTCGCTGTGTGTGGGGGGGATCAGTCACTGTGTGTGTGTGAAGGCGGGGATCATTCACTCTGTATGTGTGGGGGGGGGAATCAGTCACTGTGTGTGGGTTGGATCAGTCACTGTGTGTGTGGGGGGATCAGTCACTGGTTGGGGGGCATCAGTCACTGGTTGGGGGGCATCAGTCACTTTGTTGCGGGGGGATCAGTCACTGTGTATGTGGGGGGTTCAGTCACTGAGTGGGGGGGATCAGTCACTGTGTTTGGGGGGATCAATCACTGTATGTGTGTTGGGAATAAGTCACTGTTTGTTTGGGGGATCAGTCACTGTGTGTGATTGGGAAAAGTCACTGTGTGTGTGTGGGGGGGATCAGTCACCGTGTGTGTGTGGGGGGGGGGATCAGTCATTGTTTGTAGACGGGTTCAGTCACTGTGTGTGGGGGGGATCAGTCACTGTATGTGTGGGGAGGGATCAGTCACTGTGTGTGGGGGTTCAGTCACTGTGTGTGTGGGGAGGGATCAGTCACTGTGTGTGTGGGGGGATCAGTCGCTGTCTGTGTGGGGAGGGATCAGTCACTTTGTGTGGGGGGTTCAGTCACTGTGTGTGTGGGGTGTATCAGTCACTGAGTGAGGGGGGGATCAGTCACTGTGTGGGGGGGATCAGGCACTCTGTGGGTGGGGGGCTCAATACTGTGTGGGGGGATCAGTCACTGTGTGTATATGGTGGGGATCATTCACTGTGTGGGGTGGTGGGCTCAGTCACTGTGTGTATGTGGGGGGGGGGGATCAGTCACTGTGTGTGTGGGGGATCAGCCACTAAGTCTGGGGAGGGATCAGTCACTGTGTGTGTGGGGGATCAGTCACTCTGTGTGGGGGGGATCAGTCACTGTGTGTGGGGGGGATCAGTCACTGTGTGTGGGGCGGGATCAGTCACTGTGTTGGGGCGGGATCAGTCACTGTGTGTGTGGGGGGGCTCAATCACTGTTTGTGGTTGGGGGATCAGTCACTGTGTGGGTGGGGGGCTCAGTCACTGTGTGTGTGTGTGGGGGGGATCAGTTACTGTGTGTGTGTGTGCGGGGATCAGTTACTGTGTGTGGGGGGGATCAGTCACTGTGTGGGTAGGGATCGGTCACTGTCTGTGTGTGGCGCAGATCAGTCACTGTGTGGGGGGGGCTCAGTCACTGTGTGTGTGTGGGGGGGCTCACTCACTGTGTGTGTGGGGGATCAGTCACTGTGTCTGGGGAGGGAGCAGTCACTGTGTGTGTGGGGGATCAGTCACTCTGTGTGGGGGGATCAGTCACTGTGTGTGTGTGGGGGGGATCAGTCACTGTGAGGGGGGGATCAGTCACTGTGTGTGGCGCGGATCAGTCACTGTGTGGGGGGGGGGCTCAGTCACTGTTTGTGTGGGGGGGGCTCACTCACTGCGTGTGTGGGGGATCAGTCACTGTGTCTGGGGAGGGAGCAGTCACTGTGTGTGGGTTGGATCAGTCACTGTGTGTGTGGGGGGATCAGTCACTGTGTGTGTCGGGGGGGATCAGTCACTGAGTGGGGGGGAATCAATCACTGTTTGTGTCGGAGGGGGGATCAGTCACTGTGTGTAGGTGGATTAGTCACTGTGTTTGTGGGGGTGCAGTCACTGTGTGTGTGTGGCGCGGATCAGTCACTGTGTGGGGGGGGGCTCACTCACTGTGTGTGTGCGGGATCAGTCACTGTGTCTGGGGAGGGAGCAATCACTGTGTGTGTGGGGGATCAGTCACCCTGTGTGGGGGGGATCAAACACTGTGTGCGGGGGTTCAGTCACTGTGTGTGGGGGGGATCAGTCACTGTGTGTGGGGGGATCAGTCACGGTGTGTGTGTGCGGGGATCAGTTACTGTGTGTGGGGGGGATCAGTCACTGAGTGGGGGGTATCAATCACTGTTTGCGTGGGGGGGATCAGTCACTGTGTGTGGGGGGGATCAGTCACTGTGTGTGTGTGGGGGGGATCAGTCACTGTGTGTGGGGGGGATCAGACACTGTGTGCGGGGGTTCAGTCACTGTGTGTGGGGGGGATCAATCACTGTGTGGGGTGGGGCTAAGTCAGGCTGTGTGTGGGGGTGGGATCAGTCACTGTGTGTGTGGGGGATCAGTCACTGTGTCTGGGGAGGGATCAGTCACTGTGTGTGTGGGGGATCAGTCACTCTGTGTGGGGGGGATCAGTCACTGTGTGTGGGGGGGATCTGTCACTGTGTGTGGGGTGGGGGATCAGTCACTGTGTGTGTGGGGGATCTGTCACTGTGTGTGGGGTGGGGGATCAGTCACTGTGTGTGTGGGGGATCAGTCACTGTGTGTGGGGGGGATCAGTCACTGTGTGTGGGGGGGATCTGTCACTGTGTGTGGGGTGGGGGTTCAGTCACTGTGTGTGTGGGGGATCAGTCACTGTGTGTGTGGGGGATCAGTCACTCTGTGTGGGGGGGATCTGTCACTGTGTGTGGGGGGGATCTGTCACTGTGTGTGGGGTGGGGGATCAGTCACTGTGTGTGTGGGGGATCAGTCACTGTGTGTGGGGGGGATCAGTCACTGTGTGTGTGTGTGGGCGGGGATCATTCACTGTTTATGTGTGGGCGGGGGGGTTCTGTCACTGTGTGTTGGTGGGATCAGTCACTGTGTGTGGTGTGATCAGTCACTGGTTGGGGGGGATCAGTCACTGTGTTGCGGGGGAGTTCTGTCACTGTGTGTGTGGGGTGATCAGTCACTGTGTGTGGGGGGGGATCAGTCAGTGTGTGTGTGTGGGGGGATCAGTCACTGTGTGTGTGGGGGGGCTCAATCACTGTGTGTGGTTGGGGGGATCAGTCACTGTGTGTGTGGGGGGGCTCAATCACTGTGTGTGGTTGGGGGATCAGTCACTTTGTGGGTGGGTGTGATCAGTCGCTGTGTGTGTGCGGGGGGGGGATCAGTCACTGTGTGTATGTGGGGGGATCAGTCACTGTGTGGGTGGTGATCATGTCATTGTGTGGGGATGATCAGTCACAGTGTGTGGGGTGGATCATTCACTGTGTGTTGGGGGATCAGTCACTGTGTGGGTGGAGGGGATCAGTCACTGTGTGTGGGGGGGATCAGTCACTGTGTGTGTGTGGGGGGGTTCAGTCACTGTGTGTGGGGGGGATCAGTCACTGTGTGTGGGGGGATCAGTCACGCTGTGTGTGTGCGGGGATCAGTTACTGTGTGTGTGGGGGATCAGTCACTGTCTCTGGGGAGGGAGCAGTCAATGTGTGTGTGGGGGTTCAGTCACTCTGTGTGGGGGGGATCCGTCACTGTGTTGGGGGGGGGTTCAGTCACTGTGTGTGGGGGGATCAGTCGCTGTGTGTGGGGGGGATCAGTCACTGTGTGTGTGTGAAGGCGGGGATCATTTACTCTGTATGTGTGGGGGGGGATCAGTCACTGTGTGTGGGTTGGATCAGTCACTGTGTGTGTGGGGGGATCAGTCACTGGTTGGGGGGCATCAGTCACTGGTTGGGGGGCATCAGTCACTTTGTTGCGGGGGGATCAGTCACTGTGTATGTGGGGGGTTCAGTCACTGAGTGGGGGGGATCAGTCACTGTGTTTGGTGGGATCAATCACTGTATGTGTGTTGGGAATAAGTCACTGTTTGTTTGGGGGATCAGTCACTGTGTGTGGTTGGGAAAAGTCACTGTGTGTGTGTGGGGGGGATCAGTCACCGTGTGTGTGTGTGGGGGGGATCAGTCATTGTTTGTAGACGGTTTCAGTCACTGTGTGTGGGGGGGATCAGTCACTGTCTGTGTGGGGAGGGATCAGTCACTGTGTGTGGGGGTTCAGTCACTGTGTGTGTGGGGAGGGATCAGTCACTGTGTGTGTGGGGGGATCAGTCGCTGTCTGTGTGGGGAGGGATCAGTCACTTTGTGTGGGGGTTCAGTCACTGTGTGTGTAGGGTGTATCAGTCACTGTGTGAGGGGGGGATCAGTCACTGTGTGGGGGGGGGTCAGGCACTCTGTGGGTGGGGGGCTCAATACTGTGTGGGGGGATCAGTCACTGTGTGTATATGGTGGGGATCATTCACTGTGTGGGGTGGTGGGCTCAGTCACTGTGTGTATGGGGGGGGGGATCAGTCACTGTGTGTGTGGGGGATCAGCCACTAAGTCTGGGGAGGGATCAGTCACTGTGTGTGTGGGGGATCAGTCACTCTGTGTGGGGGGGGATCAGTCACTGTGTGTGGGGGGGATCAGTCACTGTGTGTGGGGGGGGATCAGTCACTCTGTGTGGGGGGGATCAGTCACTGTGTGTGGGGGGGGATCAGTCACTGTGTGTGTAGGGGATCAGTCACTGTGTGTGGGGGGATCAGTCATTGTGTGTGTGTGTGGGCGGGGATCATTCACTGTGTATGTGTGGGTGGGATCAGTCAGTGTGTGTGGGTGGGATCAATCACTGTGTGTGTGGGGGATCAGTCACTGGTTGGGGGGGATCAGTCACTGTGTTGCGGGGGGATCAGTCATTGTGTGTGTGGGGTGATCAGTCACTGTGTGTGGGGGCGGGATCAGTCACTGTGTTGGGGGGGATCAGTCACTGTGTGTGTGGGGGGGCTCAATCACTGTTTGTGGTTGGGGGATCAGTCACTGTGTGGGTGGGGGGCTCAGTCACTGTGTGTGTGTGTGCGGGGATCAGTTACTGTGTGGGTGGGGGGCTCAGTCACTGTGTGTGTGTGGCGCAGATCAGTCACTGTGTGGGGGGGGCTCAGTCACTGTGTGTGTGTGGGGGGGCTCACTCACTGTGTGTGTGGGGGATCAGTCACTGTGTCTGGGGAGGGAGCAGTCACTGTGTGTGTGGGGGATCAGTCACTCTGTGTGGGGGGATCAGTCACTGTGTGTGTGTGGGGGGGATCAGTCACTGTGAGGGGGGGATCAGTCACTGTGTGTGGCGCGGATCAGTCACTGTGTGGGGGGGGGGGGGCTCAGTCACTGCGTGTGTGGGGGATCAGTCACTGTGTCTGGGGAGGGAGCAGTCACTGTGTGTGTGGGGGTTCAGTCAATCTGTGTGAGGGGGATCAGTCACTGTGTGTGTGGGTTGGATCAGTCACTGTGTGTGTGGGGGGATCAGTCACTGTGTGTGTCGGGGGGGATCAGTCACTGAGTGGGGGGGAATCAGTCACTGTTTGTGTCGGAGGGGGGATCAGTCACTGTGTGTAGGTGGATTAGTCACTGTGTATGTTTGTGGGGGTGCAGTCACTGTGTGTGGGTTGGATCAGTCACTGTGTGTGTGGGGGGATCAGTCACTGTGTGTGTCGGGGGGGGATCAGTCACTGTGTGTGGGGGGGATTCGTCACTGTGTGTGTAGGGGGGATCAGTCACTGTGTGTGTGGGGGTTCAGTCACTGTGTGTGTGTGGGGGATCAGTCACTGTGTGTGGCCGGGGATCCGTCACTGTGTGTGTAGGGGGGATCAGTCACTGTGTGTGTGGGGGGATCAGTCATTGTGTGTATGGGGGGATCAGTCACTGTGTGTGTGGGGGGTATCAGTCACTGTGTGTGTGGTGGGATCAGTCACTGTGTGGGGGGGATCAGTCACTGTGTGGGTGGGGATTAGTCACTGTGTGTGTGTGTGGGGGATCAGTCACTGTGTTGGGGGGGGATCAGTCACTGTGTGTGTGTGGCGGGGATCAGTCACTGTGTGGGTGGGGATCAGTCACTGTGTGTGTGTGCGGGGGATCAGTCACTGTGTGGGGGGGATCAGTCACTGTGTGTGTGTAGCGGGGATCAGTCACTGTGTGGGGTGGGGCTCAGTCACTGTGTGTGTGGGGGTGGGATCTGTCACTGTGTGTGTGGGGGATCAGTCACTGTGTCTGGGGAGGGATCAGTCACTGTGTGTGTGGGGGATCAGTCACTCTGTGTGGGGGGATCAGTCACTGTGTGTGGGGGGGGATCTGTCACTGTGTGTGGGGTGGGGAATCAGTCACTGTGTGTGTGGGGGATCAGTCACTGTGTGTGGGGGGGATCAGTCACTGTGTGTGTGTGGGGGCGGGGATCATTCACTGTGTATGTGTGGGCGGGGGGGACCTGTCACTGTGTGTTGGTGGGATCAGTCACTGTGTGTGGGGGGATCAGTCACTGTGTGTTGGCGGGATCAGTCACTGTGTGTGGTGGGATCAGTCACTGGTTGGGGGGGATCAGTCACTGTGTTGCGGGGGGATCAGTCACTGTGTGTGTGGGGTGATCAGTCACTGTGTGTGGGGGGGATCAGTCAGTGTGTGTGTGGGGGGGATCTGTCACTGTTTGTGTGTGGGGGGATCAGTCACTGTGTGTGTGGGGGGGCTCAATCACTCTGTGTGGGGGGGATCAGTCACTGTGTGTGTGGTGGGATCAGTCGCTGTGTGTGTGTGTGGTGGGGATCAGTCACTGTGTGTGTGGGGAGTATCAGTCACTGTGTGTGTGGTGGGATCAGTCACTGTGTGGGGGGGATCAGTCACTGTGTGTGGGGTGGATCATTCACTGTGTGTGGGGGGATCAGTCACTGTGTGGGTGGGGTGGATCAGTCACTGTGTGTGGGGGGGATCAGTCACTGTGTGTGTGTGGGGGGATCAGTCACTGTGTGTGGGGGGGATCAAACACTGTGTGCGGGGGTTCAGTCACTGTGTGTGGGGGGGATCAGTCACTGTGTGTGGGGGGATCAGTCACGGTGTGTGTGTGCGGGGATCAGTTACTGTGTGTGGGGGGGATCAGTCACTGAGTGGGGGGCATCAGTCACTGTGTGGGTGGGGGGGATCAGTCACTGTGTGCGGGGGGGATCAGTCACTGTGTGTGTGTGTCGGGGGGATCAGTCACTGTGTGTGGGGGGGATCAGACACTGTGTGCGGGGGTTCAGTCACTGTGTGTGGGGGGGATCAGTCACTGTGTGGGGTGGGGCTAAGTCACGCTGTGTGTGGGGGTGGGATCAGTCACTGTGTGTGTGGGGGATCAGTCACTGTGTCTGGGGAGGGATCAGTCACTGTGTGTGTGGGGGATCAGTCACTCTGTGTGGGGGGGATCTGTCACTGTGTGGGGGGGGGATCTGTCACTGTGTGTGGGGTGGGGGATCAGTCACTGTGTGTGTGGGGGATCAGTCACTGTGTGTGGGGGGGATCAGTCACTGTGTGTGTGTGTGGGCGGGGATCATTCACTGTTTATGTGTGGGCGGGGGGGTTCTGTCACTGTGTGTTGGTGGGATCAGTCACTGTGTGTGGTGTGATCAGTCACTGGTTGGGGGGGATCAGTCACTGTGTTGCGGGGGGGTTCTGTCACTGTGTGTGTGGGGTGATCAGTCACTGTGTGTGGGGGGGGATCAGTCAGTGTGTGTGTGTGGGGGGATCAGTCACTGTGTGTGTGGGGGAGCTCAATCACTGTGTGTGGTTGGGGGGATCAGTCACTGTGTGTGTGGGGGGGCTCAATCACTGTGTGTGGTTGGGGGATCAGTCACTTTGTGGGTGGGTGTGATCAGTCGCTGTGTGTGTGCGGTGGGGGGATCAGTCACTGTGTGTGTGTGGGGGGATCAGTCACTGTGTGGGTGGTGATCATGTCATTGTGTGGGGATGATCAGTCACAGTGTGTGGGGTGGATCAGTCACGCTGTGTGTGTGCGGGGATCAGTTACTGTGTGTGTGGGGGATCAGTCACTGTGTCTGGGGAGGGAGCAGTCAATGTGTGTGTGGGGGTTCAGTCACTCTGTGTGGGGGGGATCAGTCACTGTGTGTGGGGGGGATCAGTCACTGTGTGTGTGTGTGGGCGGGGATCATTCACTGTGTATGTGTGGGGGGGATCAGTCACTGTGTGTGGGTTGGATCAGTCACTGTGTGTGTGCGGGGATCTGTCACTGTGTGTGTCGGGGGGGATCAGTCACTGTGGGGGGGGAATCAGTCACTGTTTGTATCGGAGGGGGGATCAGTCACTCTGTGTAGGGGGATTAGTCACTGTGTGTGTGGGGATGCAGTCACTGTGTGTGTGGGAGGGGGATCAGTCACTGTATGTGGCCGGGGATCAGTCACTGTGTGTGTGGGGGTTCAGTCACTGTGTGTGGGTGGAATCAGTCACTGTGTGTGTGTGTGGGCGGGGATCATTCACTGTGTATGTGTGGGCGGGGGGGGATCTGTCACTGTGTCTGGGCGGGATCAGTCACTGTGTGTGTGGGGGGATCAGTCAGTGTGTTGCGGGGGGAACAGTCACTGTGTGTGTGGGGTGATCAGTCACTGTGTGTGGGCGGGGATCAGTCACTGTGTTGGGAGGGATCAGTAACTATGTGTGTGGGGGGGCTCAATTACTGTGTGTGGTTGGGGGATCAGTCACTGTGTGGGTGGGGGGATCAATCACTGTGTGTGTGTGGCGGGGATCAGTCACTGTGTGTGTGTGGGGGGATCAGTCACTGTGTGGGTGGTGATCATGTCATTGTGTGGGGGTGATCAGTCACAGTGTGTGGGGGGGATCATTCACTGTGTGTGGGGGGATCAGTCACTGTGTGGGTGGGGGGGATCAGTCACTGTGTGTGTGGGTGATCAGTCACTGTGTGGGGGGGGGATCAGTCACTGTGTGTGTGGTGGTTCAGTCACTGTGTGTGTGGGGGGGGATCAGTCACTGTGTGTAGCCGGGGATCCGTCACTTTGTGTGTGGGGGGGATCAGTCACTGTGTGTGTGGGGGGATCAGTCATTGTGTGTATGGGGGGATCAGTCACTGTGTGTGTGGGGCGTATCAGTCACTGTGTGAGGGGTGGGATCAGTCACTGTGTGAGGGGGATCTGTCACTGCGTGGGTGGGGATCAGTCATTGTGTGTGTGTGTGGGGGATCAGTCACTGTGTTGAGGGGGGATCAGTCACTGTGTGTGTGTGGCGGGGATCAGTCACTGTGTGGGTGGGGATCAGTCACTGTGTCTGTGTGGGGGGGATCAGTCACTGTGTGGGGGGGGGATCAGTCACTGTGTGTGTGTGGCGGGGATCAGTTACTCTGTGTGGGGGTGATCAGTCACTGTGTGTGGGGAGGGGATCTGTCACTGTGTTAGGGGGGGGATCATTCACTGTGTGTGGGGGGATCAGTCACTGTGTGGGTGGGGGGGATCAGTCACTGTGTGTGTGGGTGGGGGATCAGTCACTGTATGTGGCCGGGGATCAGTCACTGTGTGTTTGGGGGTTCAGTCACTGTGTGTGGGTGGAATCAGTCACTGTGTGTGTGTGTGGGCGGGGATCATTCACTGTGTATGTGTGGGCGGGGGGGGATCTGTCACTGTGTCTGGGCGGGATCAGTCACTGTGTGTGTGGGGGGATCAGTCAGTGTGTTGCGGGGGGAACAGTCACTGTGTGTGTGGGGTGATCAGTCACTGTGTGTGGGCGGGGATCAGTCACTGTGTTGGGAGGGATCAGTAACTATGTGTGTGGGGGGGCTCAATTACTGTGTGTGGCTGGGGGATCAGTCACTGTGTGGGTGGGGGGATCAGTCACTGTGTGTGTGTGGCGGGGATCAGTCACTGTGTGTGTGTGGGGGGATCAGTCACTGTGTGGGTGGTGATCATGTCATTGTGTGGGGGTGATCAGTCACAGTGTGTGGGGGGGATCATTCACTGTGTGTGGGGGGATCAGTCACTGTGTGGGTGGGGGGGATCAGTCACTGTGTGTGTGGGTGATCAGTCACTGTGTGGGGGGGGATCAGTCACTGTGTGTGTGGTGGTTCAGTCACTGTGTGTGTGGTGGGGATCAGTCACTGTGTTTGGCCGGGGATCCGTCACTTTGTGTGTGGGGTGATCAGTCACTGTGTGTGTGGGGGGATCAGTCATTGTGTGTATGGGGGGATCAGTCACTGTGTGTGTGGGGCGTATCAGTCACTGTGTGAGGGGTGGGATCAGTCACTGTGTGAGGGGGATCTGTCACTGCGTGGGTGGGGATCAGTCATTGTGTGTGTGTGTGGGGGATCAGTCACTGTGTTGAGGGGGGATCAGTCACTGTGTGTGTGTGGCGGGGATCAGTCACTGTGTGGGTGGGGATCAGTCACTGTGTGTGTGTGGGGGGGATCAGTCACTGTGTGGGGGGGGATCAGTCACTGTGTGTGTGTGGCGGGGATCAGTCACTCTGTGTGGGGGTGATCAGTCACTGTGTGTGGGGAGGGGATCTGTCACTGTGTTAGGGGGGGGATCAGTCACTGTGTGTGTGGTGGATCAGTCACTGTGTGGGGGGGGGGATCAGTCACTGTGTGTGTGTGTGGGCGGGGATCATTCACTGTGTCTGTGTGGGCGGAAGGATCTGTCACTGTGTGTTGGTGGGATCAGTCACTGTATGTGGGGGGATCAGTCACTGTTTGTTGGTGGGATCAGTCACTGTGTGTGGGGGGATCAGTCACTGGTTGGGGGGGATCAGTCACTGTGTTGCGGGGGGATCAGTCACTGTGTGTGTGGGGTGATCAGTCACTGTGTGTGGGGGGGGGGGATCAGTCAGTGTGTGTGTGGGGGGAACAGTCACTGTGTGTGGGTGGGGGGATCAGTCACTGGGTGTGTGGGGGGGCTCAATCACTGTGTGTGTTTGGGGGATCAGTCACTTTGTGGGTGGGGGGGATCAGTCGCTGTGTGTGTGTTTGGGGGGGATCAGTAACTGTGTGTGGGGGGGATCAGTCACGGTGTGTGTGTGCGGGGATCAGTCACTGTGTGTGGGGGGGATCAATCACTGAGTGGGGGGTATCAGTCTTTGTGTGTGGGGGGAATCAGTCACTGTGTGTGTGTGGGGGGATCAGTCACTGTGTGGGGGGGATCAGTCACTGTGTGGGTAGGGATCAGTCACTGTGTGTGTGTGGGGGGATCAGTCACTGTGTGTGGGGGGGATCAGTCACTGTGTGGGTAGGGATCAGTCACTGTGTGTGTGGCGCGGATCAGTCACTGTGTGTGGGGGGAACAGTCACTGTGTGTGTGTGGGGGGTCTCACTCACTGTGTGTGTGGTGGATCAGTCACAGTGTCTGGGGAGGGAGCAGTCACTGTGTGTGTGGGGGATCAATCACTCTGTGTGGCGCGGATCAGTCCCTGTGTGGGGGGGGCTCAGTCACTGTGTGTGTGTGGGGGGGCTCACTCACTGCGTGTGTTGGGGATCAGTCACTGTGTCTGTGGAGTGAGCAGTCACTGTGTGTGTGGGGGATCAGTCACTCTGTGTGGGGGGGATCAGTCACTTTGTGTGGGGGGGGATCAGTCACTCTGTGTGGGGGGTATCAGTCACTGTGTGTGGGGGGGGGGATCAGTCACTGTCTGTGTGTGTGGGCGGGGATCATTCACTGTGTATGTGTGGGGGGGAATCAGTCACTGTGTGTGGATTGGATCAGTCACTGTGTGTGTGGGGATCAGTCACTGTGTGTGTCGGGGGGGATCAGTCACTGTGTGGGTGGGGGGGATCAGTCACTGTGTGTGGGGGGGATCAGTCACTGTGTGTGTGTGTGGGCGGGGATCATTCACTGTGTATGTGTGGGCGGGGGGTTCAGTCACTGTGTGTGGGCGGGATCAGTCACTGCGTGTGTGGGGTGATCAGACACTGTGTGTGGGCGGGGATCAGTCACTGTGTTGGAAGGGATCAGTCACTATGTGTGTGGTGTGGCTCAATTACTGTGTGTGGTTGGGGGATCAGTCACTGCGTGTGTGGGGTGATCAGTCACTGTGTGTGGGGGGGGATCAGTCAGTGTGTGTGTGTGGGGGGATCAGTCACTGTGTGTGTGGGGGAGCTCAATCACTGTGTGTGGTTGGGGGGATCAGTCACTGTGTGTGTGGGGGGGCTCAATCACTGTGTGTGGTTGGGGGATCAGTCACTTTGTGGGTGGGTGTGATCAGTCGCTGTGTGTGTGCGGTGGGGGGATCAGTCACTGTGTGTGTGTGGGGGGATCAGTCACTGTGTGGGTGGTGATCATGTCATTGTGTGGGGATGATCAGTCACAGTGTGTGGGGTGGATCAGTCACGCTGTGTGTGTGCGGGGATCAGTTACTGTGTGTGTGGGGGATCAGTCACTGTGTCTGGGGAGGGAGCAGTCAATGTGTGTGTGGGGGTTCAGTCACTCTGTGTGGGGGGGATCAGTCACTGTGTGTGGGGGGGATCAGTCACTGTGTGTGTGTGTGGGCGGGGATCATTCACTGTGTATGTGTGGGGGGGATCAGTCACTGTGTGTGGGTTGGATCAGTCACTGTGTGTGTGCGGGGATCTGTCACTGTGTGTGTCGGGGGGGATCAGTCACTGTGGGGGGGGAATCAGTCACTGTTTGTATCGGAGGGGGGATCAGTCACTCTGTGTAGGGGGATTAGTCACTGTGTGTGTGGGGATGCAGTCACTGTGTGTGTGGGAGGGGGATCAGTCACTGTATGTGGCCGGGGATCAGTCACTGTGTGTGTGGGGGTTCAGTCACTGTGTGTGGGTGGAATCAGTCACTGTGTGTGTGTGTGGGCGGGGATCATTCACTCTGTATGTGTGGGCGGGGGGGGATCTGTCACTGTGTCTGGGCGGGATCAGTCACTGTGTGTGTGGGGGGATCAGTCAGTGTGTTGCGGGGGGAACAGTCACTGTGTGTGTGGGGTGATCAGTCACTGTGTGTGGGCGGGGATCAGTCACTGTGTTGGGAGGGATCAGTAACTATGTGTGTGGGGGGGCTCAATTACTGTGTGTGGTTGGGGGATCAGTCACTGTGTGGGTGGGGGGATCAATCACTGTGTGTGTGTGGCGGGGATCAGTCACTGTGTGTGTGTGGGGGGATCAGTCACTGTGTGGGTGGTGATCATGTCATTGTGTGGGGGTGATCAGTCACAGTGTGTGGGGGGGATCATTCACTGTGTGTGGGGGGATCAGTCACTGTGTGGGTGGGGGGGATCAGTCACTGTGTGTGTGGGTGATCAGTCACTGTGTGGGGGGGGGATCAGTCACTGTGTGTGTGGTGGTTCAGTCACTGTGTGTGTGGGGGGGGATCAGTCACTGTGTGTAGCCGGGGATCCGTCACTTTGTGTGTGGGGGGGATCAGTCACTGTGTGTGTGGGGGGATCAGTCATTGTGTGTATGGGGGGATCAGTCACTGTGTGTGTGGGGCGTATCAGTCACTGTGTGAGGGGTGGGATCAGTCACTGTGTGAGGGGGATCTGTCACTGCGTGGGTGGGGATCAGTCATTGTGTGTGTGTGTGGGGGATCAGTCACTGTGTTGAGGGGGGATCAGTCACTGTGTGTGTGTGGCGGGGATCAGTCACTGTGTGGGTGGGGATCAGTCACTGTGTCTGTGTGGGGGGGATCAGTCACTGTGTGGGGGGGGGATCAGTCACTGTGTGTGTGTGGCGGGGATCAGTTACTCTGTGTGGGGGTGATCAGTCACTGTGTGTGGGGAGGGGATCTGTCACTGTGTTAGGGGGGGGATCATTCACTGTGTGTGGGGGGATCAGTCACTGTGTGGGTGGGGGGGATCAGTCACTGTGTGTGTGGGTGGGGGATCAGTCACTGTATGTGGCCGGGGATCAGTCACTGTGTGTTTGGGGGTTCAGTCACTGTGTGTGGGTGGAATCAGTCACTGTGTGTGTGTGTGGGCGGGGATCATTCACTGTGTATGTGTGGGCGGGGGGGGATCTGTCACTGTGTCTGGGCGGGATCAGTCACTGTGTGTGTGGGGGGATCAGTCAGTGTGTTGCGGGGGGAACAGTCACTGTGTGTGTGGGGTGATCAGTCACTGTGTGTGGGCGGGGATCAGTCACTGTGTTGGGAGGGATCAGTAACTATGTGTGTGGGGGGGCTCAATTACTGTGTGTGGCTGGGGGATCAGTCACTGTGTGGGTGGGGGGATCAGTCACTGTGTGTGTGTGGCGGGGATCAGTCACTGTGTGTGTGTGGGGGGATCAGTCACTGTGTGGGTGGTGATCATGTCATTGTGTGGGGGTGATCAGTCACAGTGTGTGGGGGGGATCATTCACTGTGTGTGGGGGGATCAGTCACTGTGTGGGTGGGGGGGATCAGTCACTGTGTGTGTGGGTGATCAGTCACTGTGTGGGGGGGGATCAGTCACTGTGTGTGTGGTGGTTCAGTCACTGTGTGTGTGGTGGGGATCAGTCACTGTGTTTGGCCGGGGATCCGTCACTTTGTGTGTGGGGTGATCAGTCACTGTGTGTGTGGGGGGATCAGTCATTGTGTGTATGGGGGGATCAGTCACTGTGTGTGTGGGGCGTATCAGTCACTGTGTGAGGGGTGGGATCAGTCACTGTGTGAGGGGGATCTGTCACTGCGTGGGTGGGGATCAGTCATTGTGTGTGTGTGTGGGGGATCAGTCACTGTGTTGAGGGGGGATCAGTCACTGTGTGTGTGTGGCGGGGATCAGTCACTGTGTGGGTGGGGATCAGTCACTGTGTGTGTGTGGGGGGGATCAGTCACTGTGTGGGGGGGGATCAGTCACTGTGTGTGTGTGGCGGGGATCAGTCACTCTGTGTGGGGGTGATCAGTCACTGTGTGTGGGGAGGGGATCTGTCACTGTGTTAGGGGGGGGATCAGTCACTGTGTGTGTGGTGGATCAGTCACTGTGTGGGGGGGGGGATCAGTCACTGTGTGTGTGTGTGGGCGGGGATCATTCACTGTGTCTGTGTGGGCGGAAGGATCTGTCACTGTGTGTTGGTGGGATCAGTCACTGTATGTGGGGGGATCAGTCACTGTTTGTTGGTGGGATCAGTCACTGTGTGTGGGGGGATCAGTCACTGGTTGGGGGGGATCAGTCACTGTGTTGCGGGGGGATCAGTCACTGTGTGTGTGGGGTGATCAGTCACTGTGTGTGGGGGGGGGGGATCAGTCAGTGTGTGTGTGGGGGGAACAGTCACTGTGTGTGGGTGGGGGGATCAGTCACTGGGTGTGTGGGGGGGCTCAATCACTGTGTGTGTTTGGGGGATCAGTCACTTTGTGGGTGGGGGGGATCAGTCGCTGTGTGTGTGTTTGGGGGGGATCAGTAACTGTGTGTGGGGGGGATCAGTCACGGTGTGTGTGTGCGGGGATCAGTCACTGTGTGTGGGGGGGATCAATCACTGAGTGGGGGGTATCAGTCTTTGTGTGTGGGGGGAATCAGTCACTGTGTGTGTGTGGGGGGATCAGTCACTGTGTGGGGGGGATCAGTCACTGTGTGGGTAGGGATCAGTCACTGTGTGTGTGTGGGGGGATCAGTCACTGTGTGTGGGGGGGATCAGTCACTGTGTGGGTAGGGATCAGTCACTGTGTGTGTGGCGCGGATCAGTCACTGTGTGTGGGGGGAACAGTCACTGTGTGTGTGTGGGGGGTCTCACTCACTGTGTGTGTGGTGGATCAGTCACAGTGTCTGGGGAGGGAGCAGTCACTGTGTGTGTGGGGGATCAATCACTCTGTGTGGCGCGGATCAGTCCCTGTGTGGGGGGGGCTCAGTCACTGTGTGTGTGTGGGGGGGCTCACTCACTGCGTGTGTTGGGGATCAGTCACTGTGTCTGTGGAGTGAGCAGTCACTGTGTGTGTGGGGGATCAGTCACTCTGTGTGGGGGGGATCAGTCACTTTGTGTGGGGGGGGATCAGTCACTCTGTGTGGGGGGTATCAGTCACTGTGTGTGGGGGGGGGGATCAGTCACTGTCTGTGTGTGTGGGCGGGGATCATTCACTGTGTATGTGTGGGGGGGAATCAGTCACTGTGTGTGGATTGGATCAGTCACTGTGTGTGTGGGGATCAGTCACTGTGTGTGTCGGGGGGGATCAGTCACTGTGTGGGTGGGGGGGATCAGTCACTGTGTGTGGGGGGGATCAGTCACTGTGTGTGTGTGTGGGCGGGGATCATTCACTGTGTATGTGTGGGCGGGGGGTTCAGTCACTGTGTGTGGGCGGGATCAGTCACTGCGTGTGTGGGGTGATCAGACACTGTGTGTGGGCGGGGATCAGTCACTGTGTTGGAAGGGATCAGTCACTATGTGTGTGGTGTGGCTCAATTACTGTGTGTGGTTGGGGGATCAGTCACTGCGTGTGTGGGGGGATCAGTCACTGTGTGTGTGTTTGGGGGGGATCAGTCACTGTGTGGGTGCGGGGGATCAGTCACTGTGTGTGTGGGGGTTCAGTCACTGTGTGTGTGGGGGGGATCAGTCACTGTGTGTGCCCGGGGATCCGTCACTGTGTGTGTGGGGGGGATCAGTCACTGTGTGTGTGGGGGTATCATTCATTGTGTGTTTGGGGGGATCAGTCACTGTGTGTGTGGGGGGTATCAGTCACTGTGTGGGGGGGAATCAGTCACTGTTTGTGTCGGAGGGGGGATCAGTCACTGTGTGTAGGGGGATTAGTCACTGTGTGTGTGGGGGTGCAGTCACTGTGTGTGTCGGGGGGGGGATCAGTCACTTTGTGCTGCCGGGGATCCGTCACAGTATGTGTGGGGGGCATCAGTCACTGTGTGTGTGGGGGGATCAGTCATTGTGTGTATGGGGGGATCAGTCACTGTGTGTGTGGGGGGTATCAGTCACTGTGTGTGGGGTGGGTTCAGTCACTGTGTGGGAGGGATCAGTCACTGTGTGGGGGGGATCAGTCACTTTGTTGGGGGGGGATCAGTCACTGTGTGTGTGTGGCGGGGATCAGTCACTGTGTGGGTGGGGATCAGTCACTGTGTATGTGTGGGGGGTATCAGTCACTGTGTAGGGGGGGAATCTGTCACTGTGTGTGTGTGGCGCAGATCAGTCACTGTGTGGGGTGTGGCTCAGTCACTGTGTGTGTGGGGGTGGGATCAGTCACTGTGTGTGTGGGGGATCAGTCACTGTGTCTGGGGATGGATCAGTCACTATGTGTGGGGGGGATCAGTCACTCTGTGTGGGGGGGATCAGTCACTGTGTGTGGGGGGGGATCTGTCACTGTGTGTGGGGGGGATCAGTCACTGTGTGTGTGGGGGATCAGTCACTGTGTGTGGGGGGGATCAGTCACTCTGTGTGTGTGTGGGCGGGGATCATTCACTGTGTATGTGTGGGCGGGGGGGATATGTCACTGTGTGTTTGTGGGATCAGTCACTGTGTGTGGGGGGATCAGTCACTGTGTGTTGGTGGGATCAGTCACTGTGTGTGGTGGGATCAGTCACTGGTTGGGGGGGATCAGTCACTGTGTTGCGGGGGGTTCAGTCACTGTGTGTGTGGGGTGATCAGTCACTGTGTGTGGGGGGGCATCCGTCAGTGTGTGTGTGGGGGGGATCAGTCACTGTGTGTGAGTGGGGGGATCAGTCACTTTGTGTGTGGGGGGCTCAATCACTGTGTGTGGTTGTGGGATCAGTCACTTTGTGGGTGGTGGTGATCAGTCGCTGTGTGTGTGTGTGGGGGGGGATCAGTCACTGTGTGTGTGTGGGGGGATCAGTCACTGTGTGGGTGGTGATCATGTCATTGTGTGGGGGGTGATCAGTCACAGTGTGTGGGGGGGATCATTCACTGTGTGTGGGGGGATCAGTCACTGTGTGGGTGGGGCGGATCAGTCACTTTGTGTGGGTGGGATCAGTCACTGTGTGTGTGTGTGGGGGATCAGTCACTGTGCGCGGGGGTTCAGTCACTGTGTGTGGGGGGGATCAGTCACTGTGTGTGGGGGGATCAGTCACTGAGTGGGGGGTATCAGTCACTGTGTTTGGGGGGATCAGTCACTGTGTGTGTGGGGGATCAGCCACTGTGTCTGAGGAGGGAGCAGTCACTGTGTGTGTGGGGGATCAGTCAATCTGTGTGGGGGGATCAGTCACTGTGTGTGTGTGGCGCGGATCAGTCACTGTGTGGGGGGGGCTCAGTCATTGTGTGTATGTGGGGGGGCTCACTTACTGTGTGTGTGGGGGATCAGTCACTGTGTCTGGGGAGGGAGCAGTCACTGTGTGTGTGGGGGATCAGTCACTCTGTGTGGGGGGATCAGTCACTGTGTGTGTGTGTGGGGGGGATCATTCACTGTGAGGGGGGGATCAGTCACTGTGTGTGTGTGGCGCGGATCAGTCACTGTGTGGGGGGGGCTCAGTCACTTTGTGTGTGGGGGGTGGGGCTCACTCACTGCGTGTGTGGGGGAACAGTCTCTGTGTCTGGGGAGGGAGCAGTCACTGTGTGTGTCGGGGATCAGTCACTCTGTGTGGGGGGGGGGTCAGTCACTCTGTGTGGGGGGGGATCAGACACTCTGTGTGGGGGGGATCAGTCACTGTGTGTGGGGGGGGATCAGTCACTCTGTGTGTGTGTGGGCGGGGATCATTCACTGTGTATGTGTGGGGGGGGGGGGATCAGTCACTGTGTGTGGGTTGGATCAGTCACTGTGTGTGTGGTGGGATCAGTCACTGCGTGTGTCGGGGGGGATCAGTCACTGTGTGGGGGGGAATCAGTCACTGTTTGTGTCTGAGGGGGGATCAGTCACTGTGTGTAGGGGGATTAGTCACTGTGTGTGTGGGGGTGCAGACACTGTGTGTGTGGGGGGGATCAGTCACTGTGTGTGTGGGGGGATCAGTCATTGTGTGTTTGGGGGGATCAGTCACTGTGTTTGTGGGGGGTTTCAGTCACTGTGTGTGGGGTGGGATCAGTCACTGTGTGGGGGGGATCAGTCACTGTGTGGGTGGGGATCAGTCACTGTGTGTGTGTGGGTGTGATCAGTCACTGTGTGGGGGGGGATCAGTCACTGTGTGTGTGTGGCGGGGATCAGTCACTGTTTGCGGGGGGGCTCAGTCACTGTGTGTGTGGGGGTGGGATCTATCACTGTGTGTGTGGGGGGATCAGTCACTGGTTGGGGGGATCAGTCACTGTGTTACGGGGAGATCTGTCACTGTGTGTGTGGGGTGATCAGTCACTGTGTGTGGGCGGGGATCAGTCACTGTGTTGGGAGGGATCAGTTACTGTGTGTGTTGAGGGGCTCAATTACTGTGTGTGGTTGGGGCATCAGTCACTCTGTGGGTGGGGGGATCAGTCATTGTGTGTGTGTGTGGAGGGGATCAGTCACTGTGTGGGGGGGATCAGGCACTCTGTGGGTGGGGGGCTCAATACTGTGTGGGGGGATCAGTCACTGTGTGTATATGGTGGGGATCATTCACTGTGTGGGGTGGTGGGCTCAGTCACTGTGTGTATGTGGGGGGGGGGATCAGTCACTGTGTGTGTGGGGGATCAGCCACTAAGTCTGGGGAGGGATCATTCACTGTGTGTGTGGGGGATCAGTCACTCTGTGTGGGGGGGGATCAGTCACTGTGTGTGGGGGGGATCAGTCACTGTGTGTGGGGGGGGATCAGTCACTCTGTGTGGGGGGGATCAGTCACTGTGTGTGGGGGGGGGATCAGTCACTGTGTGTGTAGGGGATCAGTCACTGTGTGTGGGGGGGATCAGTCATTGTGTGTGTGTGTGGGCGGGGATCATTCACTGTGTATGTGTGGGGGGGATCAGTCAGTGTGTGTGGGTGGGATCAATCACTGTGTGTGTGGGGGATCAGTCACGGTTGGGGGGGATCAGTCACTGTGTTGCGGGGGGATCAGTCATTGTGTGTGTGGGGTGATCAGTCACTGTGTGTGGGGGCGGGATCAGTCACTGTGTTGGGGGGGATCAGTCACTGTGTGTGTGGGGGGGCTCAATCACTGTTTGTGGTTGGGGGATCAGTCACTGTGTGGGTGGGGGGCTCAGTCACTGTGTGTGTGTGTGCGGGGATCAGTTACTGTGTGGGTGGGGGGCTCAGTCACTGTGTGTGTGTGGCGCAGATCAGTCACTGTGTGGGGGGGGCTCAGTCACTGTGTGTGTGTGGGGGGGCTCACTCACTGTGTGTGTGGGGGATCAGTCACTGTGTCTGGGGAGGGAGCAGTCACTGTGTGTGTGGGGGATCAGTCACTCTGTGTGGGGGGATCAGTCACTGTGTGTGTGTGGGGGGGATCAGTCACTGTGAGGGGGGGATCAGTCACTGTGTGTGGCGCGGATCAGTCACTGTGTGGGGGGGGGCTCAGTCACTGCGTGTGTGGGGGATCAGTCACTGTGTCTGGGGAGGGAGCAGTCACGGTGTGTGTGGGGGTTCAGTCAATCTGTGTGAGGGGGATCAGTCACTGTGTGTGTGGGTTGGATCAGTCACTGTGTGTGTGGGGGGATCAGTCACTGTGTCTGTCGGGGGGGATCAGTCACTGAGTGGGGGGGAATCAGTCACTGTTTGTGTCGGAGGGGGGATCAGTCACTGTGTGTAGGTGGATTAGTCACTGTGTTTGTGGGGGTGCAGTCACTGTGTGTGTGGGGGGGATCAGTCACTGTGTGGGTAGGGAGCAGTCACTGTGTGTGTGTGTGGCGCGGATCAGTCACTGTGTGGGGGGGGCTCACTCACTGTGTGTGTGCGGGATCAGTCACTGTGTCTGGGGAGGGAGCAATCAATGTGTGTGTGGGGGATCAGTCACCCTGTGTGGGGGGGTCAGTCATTGTGTGGGCGGGGATCCTTCACTGTGTATGTGTGGGGGGGGATCAGTCACTGTGTGTGGGTTGGATCAGTCACTGTGTGTGTGGGGGGAGCAGTCACTGTGTGTGTCGGGGTGGGATCAGTCACTGTGTGTGGGGGGGATTCGTCACTGTGTGTGTAGGGGGGATCAGTCACTGTGTGTGTGGGGGTTCAGTCACTGTGTGTGTGTGGGGGATCAGTCACTGTGTGTGGCCGGGGATCCGTCACTGTGTGTGTAGGGGGGATCAGTCACTGTGTGTGTGGGGGGATCAGTCATTGTGTGTATGGGGGGATCAGTCGCTGTGTGTGTGGGGGGTATCAGTCACTGTGTGTGTGGTGGGATCAGTCACTGTGTGGGGGGGATCAGTCACTGTGTGGGTGGGGATTAGTCACTGTGTGTGTGTGTGAGGGGTTCAGTCACTGTGTTGGGGGGGGATCAGTCACTGTGTGTGTGTGGCGGGGATCAGTCACTGTGTGGGTGGGGATCAGTCACTGTGTGTGTGTGCGGGGGATCAGTCACTGTGTGGGGGGGATCAGTCACTGTGTGTGTGTAGCGGGGATCAGTCACTGTGTGGGGTGGGGCTCAGTCACTGTGTGTGTGGGGGTGGGATCAGTCACTGTGTGTGTGGGGGATCAGTCACTGTGTCTGGGGAGGGATCAGTCACTGTGTGTGTGGGGGATCAGTCACTCTGTGTGGGGGGATCAGTCACTGTGTGTGGGGGGGGATCTGTCACTGTGTGTGGGGTGGGGAATCAGTCACTGTGTGTGTGGGGGATCAGTCACTGTGTGTGGGGGGGATCAGTCACTGTGTGTGTGTGGGGGCGGGGATCATTCACTGTGTATGTGTGGGCGGGGGGGACCTGTCTCTGTGTGTTGGTGGGATCAGTCACTGTGTGTGGGGGGATCAGTCACTGTGTGTTGGCGGGATCAGTCACTGTGTGTGGTGGGATCAGTCACTGGTTGGGGGGGATCAGTCACTGTGTTGCGGGGGGATCAGTCACTGTGTGTGTGGGGTGATCAGTCACTGTGTGTGGGGGGGATCAGTCAGTGTGTGTGTGGGGGGGATCTGTCACTGTTTGTGTGTGGGGGGATCAGTCACTGTGTGTATGGGGGGGCTCAATCACTCTGTGTGGGGGGGTCAGTCACTGTGTGTGTGGGGGGATCAGTCGCTGTGTGTGTGTGTGGTGGGGATCAGTCACTGTGTGTGTGGGGGGTATCAGTCACTGTGTGTGTGGTGGGATCAGTCACTGTGTGGGGGGGATCAGTCACTGTGTGTGGGGTGGATCATTCACTGTGTGTGGGGGGATCAGTCACTGTGTGGGTGGGGTGGATCAGTCACTGTGTGTGGGGGGGATCAGTCACTGTGTGTGTGTGGGGGGGATCAGTCACTGTGTGTGGGGGGGATCAAACACTGTGTGCGGGGGTTCAGTCACTGTGTGTGGGGGGGATCAGTCATTGTGTGTGGGGGGATCAGTCACGGTGTGTGTGTGCGGGGATCAGTTACTGTGTGTGAGGGGGATCAGTCACTGAGTGGGGGGTATCAGTCACTGTGTGGGTGGGGGGGATCAGTCACTGTGTGCGGGGGGGATCAGTCACTGTGTGTGTGTGTCGGGGGGATCAGTCACTGTGTGTGGGGGGGATCAGACACTGTGTGCGGGGGTTCAGTCACTGTGTGTGGGGGGGATCAGTCACTGTGTGGGGTGGGGCTAAGTCACGCTGTGTGTGGGGGTGGGATCAGTCACTGTGTGTGTGGGGGATCAGTCACTGTGTCTGGGGAGGGATCAGTCACTGTGTGTGTGGGGGATCAGTCACTCTGTGTGGGGGGGATCTGTCACTGTGTGGGGGGGGATCTGTCACTGTGTGTGGGGTGGGGGATCAGTCACTGTGTGTGTGGGGGATCAGTCACTATGTGTGGGGGGGATCAGTCACTGTGTGTGTGTGTGGGCGGGGATCATTCACTGTTTATGTGTGGGCGGGGGGGTTCTGTCACTGTGTGTTGGTGGGATCAGTCACTGTGTGTGGTGTGATCAGTCACTGGTTGGGGGGGATCAGTCACTGTGTTGCGGGGGGGTTCTGTCACTGTGTGTGTGGGGTGATCAGTCACTGTGTGTGGGGGGGGATCAGTCAGTGTGTGTGTGTGGGGGGATCAGTCACTGTGTGTGTGGGGGTGCTCAATCACTGTGTGTGGTTGGGGGGATCAGTCACTGTGTGTGTGGGGGGGCTCAATCACTGTGTGTGGTTGGGGGATCAGTCACTGTGTGGGGGGGATCAGTCACTGTGTGGGTGGGGATCAGTCACTGTGTGTGTGTGGGGGGGATCAGTCACTGTGTGGGGGCGGGGATCAGTCACTGTGTGTGTGTGGCGGGGATCAGTCACTGGTTGGGGGGGATCAGTCACTGTGTAGCGGGGGGATCAGTCACTGTGTGTGTGGGGTTATCAGACACTGTGTGTGGGGGGGGATCAGTCACTATGTTGGGGATGATCAGTCACTGTGTGGGGGGGATCAGTCACTGTGTGGGTGGGGATCAGTCACTGTGTGTGTGTGGGGGGGATCAGTCACTGTGTGGGGGCGGGGATCAGTCACTGTGTGTGTGTGGGGGGATCAGTCACTGGTTGGGGGGGATCAGTCACTGTGTGTGTGTGGCGGGTATCAGACACTGTGTGGGGGGGGCGTGCTCAGTCACTGTGTGTGTGGGGGTGGGATCAGTCAATCTGTGTGTGGGGGATCAGTCACTCTGTTTGGGGGGCGGGATCACTTACTGTGTGTGGGTGGGATTCGTCACTGTGTGTGTGTGGTATCAGTCACTGTGTGTGGGGGGATCAGTCACTGTGTGTGTGTGTGGGCGGGGATCATTCACTATGTATGTGTGGGCGCGGGGGATCAGTCACTGTGTGTGGGTGGGATCAGTCACTGTGTGTGGGTGGGATCAGTCACTGTGTGTGTGGGGGGATCAGTCACTGGTTGGGGGGGATCAGTCACTGTGTTGCGGGGGGATCAGTCACTGTGTGTGTGTGGGTTATCAGACACTGTGTGTGGGGGGGGATCAGTCACTGTGTTGGGGGGGATCAGTCACTGTGTGTGTGGGGGGGCTCAATCACTGTGTGTGGTTGGGGGATCAGTCACTGTGTGGGTGGGGGGGATCAGTCACTGTGTGTGTGTGGAGCGATCAGTCACTGTGTGGGTGGTGATCATGTCATTGTGTGGGGGGAGATCAGTCACAGTGTGTGTGGGGGATCATTCATTGTGTGTGGGGGGATCAGTCACTGTGTATGTGGGGGGGATCAGTCACTGTGTGTGGGGGGGATCAGTCATTGTGTGTATGGGGGGATCATTCAACGTGTGTGTGGTGGGTATCAGTCACTCTGTGAGGGGGGGATCAGTCACTGTGTGGGTGGGATCAGTCACTGTGTGGGTGGGGGGCTCAGTCACTGTGTGGGGGGGGGATCAGTCACATTGTGTGTGTGGCGGGGATCAGTCACTGTGTGTGTGGGGGGTGGGCTCAGTCACTGTGTGTGTGAGGGTGGGATCAGTCACTGTGTGTGTGGGGGATCAGTCACTATGTCTGGGGAGGGATCAGTCACTGTGTGTGTGGGGGATCAGTCACTCTGTGTGTGGGGGTGGGATCAGTCAATCTGTGTGTGGGGGATCAGTCACTCTGTTTGGGGGGCGGGATCACTTACTGTGTGTGGGGGGATTCGTCACTGTGTGTGTGTGGAATCAGTCACTGTGTGTGGGGGGGATCAGTCACTGTGTGTGTGTGTGGCCGGGGATCATTCACTATGTATGTGTGGGCGGGGGGGATCAGTCACTGTGTCTGGGTGGGATCAGTCACTGTGTGTGTGGGGTTATCAGACACTGTGTGTGGGGGGGTTCAGTCACTGTGTGGGGGGTTTCAGTCACTGTGTGTGTGTGGCGGGGATCAGACACTGTGTGGGGGGGGTGCTCAGTCACTGTGTGTGTGGGGGTGGGATCAGTCAATCTGTGTGTGGGGGATCAGTCACTCTGTTTGGGGGGCGGGATCACTTACTGTGTGTGGGGGGGATTCGTCACTGTGTGTGTGTGGAATCAGTCACTGTGTGTGGGGGGGATCAGTCACTTTGTGTGCGTGTGGGCGGGGATCATTCACTATGTATGTGTGGGCGGGGGGGATCAGTCACTGTGTGTGGGTGGGATCAGTCACTGTGTTGGGGGGGATCAGTCACTGGTTGGTGGGGATCAGTCACTGTGTTGCGGGGGGATCAGTCACTGTGTGTGTGTGGGTTATCAGACACTGTGTGTGGGGGGGGGATCAGTCACTGTGTTGGGGGGGTCAGTCACTGTGTGTGTGGGGGGGCTCAATCACTGTGTGTGGTTGGGGGATCAGTCACTGTGTGGGTGGGGGGGATCAGTCACTGTGTGTGTGTGGGGGGGGGATCAGTCACTGTGTGTGTGTGGGGGGATCAGTCATTGTATGGGTGGTGATCATGTCATTGTGTGGGGGGTGATCAGTCACAGTGTGTGTGGGGGATCATTCATTGTGTGTGGGGGGATCAGTCACTGTGTGTGTGGGGGGGATCAGTCACTGTGTGTGGGGGGGATCATTCACTGTGTGTGGTGGGGGATCATTCACTGTGTGTGTGGGGGAACATTCACTGTGTGTGTGGTGGATCAGTCACTGTGTTTGGTGGGGATCAATCACTGTGTGGGGAGATCAGTCACTGTGTGTGGGGGGGGATCAGTCACTGTGTGTGTGTGGGGGGATCAATCACTGTGTGGAGGGGGATCAGTCACTGTGTGTGTCGGGGGGGATCAGTCACTGTGTGGGGGGGGATTAGTCACTGTGTGTGTGGGGGTTCAGTCACTGTGTGTGTGGGGTTATCAGACACTGTGTGTGGGGGGGGGGATCAGTCACTGTGTTGGGGGGGATCAGTCACTGGTTGGGGGGGATCAGTCACTGTGTTGCGGGGGGATCAGTCACTGTGTGTGTGGGGGATCATTCATTTTGTGTGGGGGGATCAGTCACTGTGTGTGTGGGGGGGATCAGTCACTGTGTGTGTGGGGGTTCAGTCACTGTGTGTGGTTGGGGGATCAGTCACTGTGTGGGTGGGGGGGATCAGTCACTGTGTGTGTGTGTGTGGGGGGGGGGGATAAGTCACTGTGTGTGGCCGTGGATCCTTCACTGTACGTGTGGGTGGGATCAGTCATTGTGTGTATGGGGGGATCAGTCACTTTGTGTGTGGGGGGGATCAGTCATTGTGTGGGTGGGGATCAGTCACTGTGTGTGTGTGGGGGGATCAATCACTGTGTGGGGGGCATCAGTCACTGTGTGGGTGCGGATCAGTCACTGTGTGTGTGGGGGGGGTTCAGTCACTGTGTGGGGGCATCAGTCACTGTTTGGGTGGGGATCAGTCACTGTGTGTGTGGGGGATCAGTCACTGTGTCTGGGGAGGGAGCAGTCACTGTGTGAGTGGGGGATCATTCACTCTGTGTGGGGGGGTCAGTCATTGTGTATGTGTGGGGGTGGAATCAGTCACTATGTGTGGGTTGGATCAGTCACTGTGTGTGTGGGGGGATCAGTCACTGTGTGTGTGGGGGTTCAGTCACTGTGTGTGTGGGGGGATCAGTCACTGTGTGTGGGGTGGGATCAGTCACTGTGTGGGGGGATCAGTCACTGTGTGGGTGGGGATCAGTCACTGTGTGTGTGTGGGGGGGATCAGTCACTGTGTGGGGGCGGGGATCAGTCACTGTGTGTGTATGGCGGGGATCAGTCACTGTGTGGGTGGGGATCAGTCACTGTTTGTGCGTGGGGGGGTGCAGTCACTGTGTGGGGGGGGATCAGTCACTGTGTGTGTGTGGCGGGGATCAGTCACTGTGTGGGGGGGGGGTGCTCAGTCACTGTGTGTGTGGGGGTGGGATCAGTCACTCTGTGTGTGGGGGATCAGTCACTCTGTTTGGGGGGCGGGATCAGTCACTGTGTGTGGGGGGGGATGAGTCACTGTGTGTGTGTGGGATCAGTCACTGTGTGTGGGGGGGGAGCAGTCACTGTGTGTGTGTGTGGGCCTGGATCATTCACTATGTATGTGAGAGCGAGGGGGATCAGTCACTGTGTGTGTGTGGGATCAGTAACTGTGTGTGGGTGGGATCAGTCACTGTGTGTGTGGGGGGATCAGTCACTGGTTGGGGGGGATCAGTCACTGTGTAGCGGGGGGATCAGTCACTGTGTGTGTGGGGTTATCAGACACTGTGTGTGGGGGGTGATCAGTCACTATGTTGGGTGTGATCAGTCACTGTGTGTGTGGGGGGGCTCAATCACTGTGTGTGGTTGGGGGATCAGTCACTGTGTGGGGGGGATCAGTCACTGTGTGGGTGGGGATCAGTCACTGTGTGTGTGTGGGGGGGATCAGTCACTGTGTGGGGGCGGGGATCAGTCACTGTGTGTGTGTGGCGGGGATCAGTCACTGGTTGGGGGGGATCAGTCACTGTGTAGCGGGGGGATCAGTCACTGTGTGTGTGGGGTTATCAGACACTGTGTGTGGGGGGGGATCAGTCACTATGTTGGGGGTGATCAGTCACTGTGTGGGGGGGATCAGTCACTGTGTGGGTGGGGATCAGTCACTGTGTGTGTGTGGGGGGGATCAGTCACTGTGTGGGGGCGGGGATCAGTCACTGTGTGTGTGTGGGGGGATCAGTCACTGGTTGGGGGGGGATCAGTCACTGTGTGTGTGTGGCGGGTATCAGACACTGTGTCGGGGGGGCGTGCTCAGTCACTGTGTGTGTGGGGGTGGGATCAGTCAATCTGTGTGTGGGGGATCAGTCACTCTGTTTGGGGGGCGGGATCACTTACTGTGTGTGGGGGGGATTCGTCACTGTGTGTGTGTGGTATCAGTCACTGTGTGTGGGGGGATCAGTCACTGTGTGTGTGTGTGGGCGGGGATCATTCACTATGTATGTGTGGGCGGGGGGGATCAGTCACTGTGTGTGGGTGGGATCAGTCACTGTATGTGGGTGGGATCAGTCACTGTGTGTGTGGGGGGATCAGTCACTGGTTGGGGGGGATCAGTCACTGTGTTGTGGGGGGATCAGTCACTGTGTGTGTGTGGGTTATCAGACACTGTGTGTGGGTGGGGGATCAGTCACTGTGTTGGGGGGGATAAGTCACTGTGTGGGGGCGGGGATCAGTCACTGTGTGTGTATGGCGGGGATCAGTCACTGTGTGGGTGGGGATCAGTCACTGTTTGTGCGTGGGGGGGTGCAGTCACTGTGTGGGGGGGGATCAGTCACTGTGTGTGTGTGGCGGGGATCAGTCACTGTGTGGGGGGGGGTGCTCAGTCACTGTGTGTGTGGGGGTGGGATCAGTCACTCTGTGTGTGGGGGATCAGTCACTCTGTTTGGGGGGCGGGATCAGTCACTGTGTGTGGGGGGGGATGAGTCACTGTGTGTGTGTGGGATCAGTCACTGTGTGTGGGGGGGGATCAGTCACTGTGTGTGTGTGTGGGCCTGGATCATTCACTATGTATGTGAGAGCGAGGGGGATCAGTCACTGTGTGTGTGTGGGATCAGTCACTGTGTGTGGGTGGGATCAGTCACTGTGTGTGTGGGGGGATCAGTCACTGGTTGGGGGGGATCAGTCACTGTGTAGCGGGGGGATCAGTCACTGTGTGTGTGGGGTTATCAGACACTGTGTGTGGGGGGTGATCAGTCACTATGTTGGGTGTGATCAGTCACTGTGTGTGTGGGGGGGCTCAATCACTGTGTGTGGTTGGGGGATCAGTCACTGTGTGGGGGGGATCAGTCACTGTGTGGGTGGGGATCAGTCACTGTGTGTGTGTGGGGGGGATCAGTCACTGTGTGGGGGCGGGGATCAGTCACTGTGTGTGTGTGGCGGGGATCAGTCACTGGTTGGGGGGGATCAGTCACTGTGTAGCGGGGGGATCAGTCACTGTGTGTGTGGGGTTATCAGACACTGTGTGTGGGGGGGGATCAGTCACTATGTTGGGGGTGATCAGTCACTGTGTGGGGGGGATCAGTCACTGTGTGGGTGGGGATCAGTCACTGTGTGTGTGTGGGGGGGATCAGTCACTGTGTGGGGGCGGGGATCAGTCACTGTGTGTGTGTGGGGGGATCAGTCACTGGTTGGGGGGGGATCAGTCACTGTGTGTGTGTGGCGGGTATCAGACACTGTGTCGGGGGGGCGTGCTCAGTCACTGTGTGTGTGGGGGTGGGATCAGTCAATCTGTGTGTGGGGGATCAGTCACTCTGTTTGGGGGGCGGGATCACTTGCTGTGTGTGGGGGGGATTCGTCACTGTGTGTGTGTGGTATCAGTCACTGTGTGTGGGGGGATCAGTCACTGTGTGTGTGTGTGGGCGGGGATCATTCACTATGTATGTGTGGGCGGGGGGGATCAGTCACTGTGTGTGGGTGGGATCAGTCACTGTATGTGGGTGGGATCAGTCACTGTGTGTGTGGGGGGATCAGTCACTGGTTGGGGGGGATCAGTCACTGTGTTGCGGGGGGATCAGTCACTGTGTGTGTGTGGGTTATCAGACACTGTGTGTGGGGGGGGGATCAGTCACTGTGTTGGGGGGGATCAGTCACTGTGTGTGTGGGGGGGCTCAATCACTGTGTGTGGTTGGGGGATCAGTCACTGTGTGGGTGGGGGGGATCAGTCACTGTGTGTGTGTAGGGGGGGATCAGTCACTGTGTGTGTGTGGAGGGATCAGTCACTGTGTGGGTGGTGATCATGTCATTGTGTGGGGGGAGATCAGTCACAGTGTGTGTGGGGGATCATTCATTGTGTGTGGGGGGATCAGTCACTGTGTATGTGGGGGGGATCAGTCACTGTGTGTGGGGGGGATCAGTCATTGTGTGTATGGGGGGATCATTCAACGTGTGTGTGGTGGGTATCAGTCACTCTGTGAGGGGGGGATCAGTCACTGTGTGGGTGGGATCAGTCACTGTGTGGGTGGGGGGCTCAGTCACTGTGTGGGGGGGGGATCAGTCACATTGTGTGTGTGGCGGGGATCAGTCACTGTGTGTGTGGGGGGTGGGCTCAGTCACTGTGTGTGTGAGGGTGGGATCAGTCACTGTGTGTGTGGGGGATCAGTCACTATGTCTGGGGAGGGATCAGTCACTGTGTGTGTGGGGGATCAGTCACTCTGTGTGGGGGGCATCAGTCACTGTGCGTTGGGGGGGATCAGTCACTGTGTGTGTGGGGGATCAGTAACTGTGTGTGGGGGGAATCAGTCACTGTGTGTGTGTGTGGGCGGGGATCATTCACTGTGTATGTGTGGGGGGGATCAGTCACTGTGTGTGGGGGATCAGTCACTCTGTTTGGGGGGCGGGATCACTTACTGTGTGTGGGGGGGATTCGTCGCTGTGTGTGTGTGGTATCAGTCACTGTGTGTGGGGGGGATCAGTCACTGTGTGTGGGTGGGATCAGTCACTGTGTGTGGGTGGGATCAGTCACTGTGTGTGTGGGGGGACCAGTCACTGGTTGGGGGGGATCAGTCACTGTGTTGCGGGGGGATCAGTCACTGTGTGTGTGTGGGTTATCAGACACTGTGTGTGGGGGGGGATCAGTCACTGTGTTGGGGGGGATCAGTCACTGTGTGTGTGGGGGGGCTCAATCACTGTGTGTGGTTGGGGGATCAGTCACTGTGTGGGTGGGGGGGATCAGTCACTGTGTGTGTGTAGGGGGGGATCAGTCACTGTGTGTGTGTGGAGGGATCAGTCACTGTGTGGGTGGTGATCATGTCATTGTGTGGGGGGAGATCAGTCACAGTGTGTGTGGGGGATCATTCATTGTGTGTGGGGGGATCAGTCACTGTGTATGTGGGGGGGATCAGTCACTGTGTGTGGGGGGGATCAGTCATTGTGTGTATGGGGGGATCATTCAACGTGTGTGTGGTGGGTATCAGTCACTCTGTGAGGGGGGGATCAGTCACTGTGTGGGTGGGATCAGTCACTGTGTGGGTGGGGGGCTCAGTCACTGTTTGGGGGAGGGATCAGTCACATTGTGTGTGTGGCGGGGATCAGTCACTGTGTGTGTGGGGGGTGGGCTCATTCACTGTGTGTGTGAGGGTGGGATCAGTCACTGTGTGTGTGGGGGATCAGTCACTATGTCTGGGGAGGGATCAGTCACTGTGTGTGTGGGGGATCAGTCACTCTGTGTGGGGGGGATCAGTCACTGTGTGTGGGGGGGGATCAGTCACTGTGTGTGTGGGGGATCAGTAACTGTGTGTGGGGGGTTATCAGACACTGTGTGTGGGGGGGGTTTCAGTCACTGTGTTGGGGGGGATCAGTCACTGGTTGGGGGGGATCAGTCACTGTGTTGCGGGGGGATCAGTCACTGTGTGTGTGTGTTATCAGACACTGTGTGTGGGGGGGGATCAGTCACTGTGTTGGGGGGGATCAGTCACTGTGTGTGTGGGGGGGCTCAATCACTGTGTGTGGTTGGGGGATCAGTCACTGTGTGGGTGGGGGGGATCAGTCACTGGTTGGGGGGGATCAGTCACTGTGTTGCGGGGGGATCAGTCACTGTGTGTGTGTGTTATCAGACACTGTGTGTGGGGGGGGATCAGTCACTGTGTTGAGGGGGATCAGTCACTGTGTGTGTGGGGGGGCTCAATCACTGTGTGTGGTTGGGGGATCAGTCACTGTGTGGGTGGGGGGGATCAGTCACTGTGTGTGTGTGGGGGGGGATCAGTCACTGTGTGTGTGTGGAGGGATTAGTCACTGTGTGGGTGGTGATCATGTCATTGTGTGGGGGGTGATCAGTCACAGTGTGTGTGGGGGATCATTCATTGTGTGTGGGGGGATCAGTCACTGTGTATGTGGGGGGGATCAGTCACTATGTCTGGGGAGGGATCAGTCACTGTGTGTGTGGGGGATCAGTCACTATGTGTGGGGGGGATCAGTCACTGTGTGTGGGGGGGGATCAGTCACTGTGTGTGTGGGGGATCAGTAACTGTGTGTGGGGGGGATCAGTCACTGTGTGTGTGTGTGGGCGGGGATCATTCACTGTGTATGTGTGGGGGGGATCAGTCACTGTGTGTGGGTGGGATCAATCACTGTGTGTGTGGGGGGATCAGTCACTGGTTGGTGGGGATCAGTCACTTTGTTGCGGGGGGATCAGTCACTGTGTGTGTGGGGTGATCAGTCACTGTGTGTGGGGGGGGATCTGTCACTGTGTTGGGGGGATCAGTCACTGTATGTGTGTGGGGGGATCAGTCACTGTGTGGGTGGGGGGGATCAGTCACTGTGTGTGGAGGGATCAGTCACTGTGTGTGTGTGGGGGGGATCAGTCACTGTGTGTGGGGGCGGATCAGTCACTGTGTGCGGGGGATCAGTCACTGTGTGTGGGGGGGGATCAGTCGCGGTGTGTGTGTGCGGGGATCAGTCACTGTGTGTGGGGGGGATTAGTCACTGTGTGTGTGTGGGGGGATCAGTCAATGTGTGGGGGGGGAATCAGTCACTGTGTGTGTGTGGGGGGGATCAGTCACTGTGTGGGGGGGATCAGTCACTGTGTGGTTAGGGAACAGTCACTGTGTGTGTGTGGGGGGGATCAGTCACTGTGAGGGGCGTGATCAGTCACGGTGTGTGTGTCGCGGATCAGTCACTGTGTGGGGGGGGCTCAGTCACTGTGTGTGTGTGGGGGTCTCACTCACTGTGTGTGTGGGGGATCAGTCACTGTGTCTGGGGAGGGAGCACTCACTGTGTGTGTGGGAGATCAGTCACTCTGTGTGGGAGGGATCAGTCACTGTGTGTGTGGGGGGATCATTCACTGTGTGTGTGGGGGGGGGGGATCAGTCACTATGTGTGGGTTGGATCAGTCACTGTGTGTGGGGGGATCAGTCACTGTGTGTGTGTGGCGGGGATCAGTCACTGTGTGTGTGTGGGGGGGATCAGTCACTGTGTGGGTGGGGTGCTCAGTCACTGTGTGTGTGGGGGTGGGATCAGTCACTTTGTGTGTGGGGGAATAGTCACTGTGTGTGTGTGGGATCAGTCACTGTGTGTGGGGGGGATTAGTCACTGTGTGTGTGTGGGATCAGTCACTGTGTGTGGGGCGGATCAGTCACTGTGTGTGTGTGGGCAGGGATCATTCACTATATATGTGTGGGCGGGGGGGATCAGTCACTGTGTGTGAGTGGGATCAGTCACTGTGTGTGGGTGGGAACAGTCACTGTGTGTGTGGGGGGATCAGTCACTGGTTGGGGGGGATCAGTCACTGTGTTGCGGGGGGATCAGTCACTGTGTGTGTGGGGTTATCAGACACTGTGTGTGGGGGGGGATCAGTCACTGTGTTGGGGGGGATCAGTCACTGTGTGTGTGTGGGGGGATCAGTCACTGTGTGGGGGGGGCGTGCTCAGTCACTGTGTGTGTGGGGGTGGGATCAGTCAACATGTGTGTGGGGGATCAGTCACTCTGTTTGGGGGGCGGGATCACTTACTGTGTGTGGGGGGGATTCGTCACTGTGTGTGTGTGGTATCAGTCACTGTGTGTGGGGGGATCAGTCACTGTGTGTGTGTGTGGGCGGGGATCATTCACTATGTATGTGTGGGCGCGGGGGATCAGTCACTGTGTGTGGGTGGGATCAGTCACTGTGTGTGGGTGGGATCAGTCACTGTGTGTGTGGGGGGATCAGTCACTGGTTGGGGGGGATCAGTCACTGTGTTGCGGGGGGATCAGTCACTGTGTGTGTGTGGGTTATCAGACACTGTGTGTGGGGGGGGATCAGTCACTGTGTTGGGGGGGATCAGTCACTGTGTGTGTGGGGGGGCTCAATCACTGTGTGTGGTTGGGGGATCAGTCACTGTGTGGGTGGGGGGGATCAGTCACTGTGTGTGTGTAGGGGGGGATCAGTCACTGTGTGTGTGTGGAGGGATCAGTCACTGTGTGGGTGGTGATCATGTCATTGTGTGGGGGGAGATCAGTCACAGTGTGTGTGGGGGATCATTCATTGTGTGTGGGGGGATCAGTCACTGTGTATGTGGGGGGGATCAGTCACTGTGTGTGGGGGGGATCAGTCATTGTGTGTATGGGGGGATCATTCAACGTGTGTGTGGTGGGTATCAGTCACTCTGTGAGGGGGGGATCAGTCACTGTGTGGGTGGGATCAGTCACTGTGTGGGTGGGGGGCTCAGTCACTGTGTGGGGGGGGGATCAGTCACATTGTGTGTGTGGCGGGGATCAGTCACTGTGTGTGTGGGGGGTGGGCTCAGTCACTGTGTGTGTGAGGGTGGGATCAGTCACTGTGTGTGTGGGGGATCAGTCACTATGTCTGGGGAGGGATCAGTCACTGTGTGTGTGGGGGATCAGTCACTCTGTGTGTGGAGGTGGGATCAGTCAATCTGTGTGTGGGGGATCAGTCACTCTGTTTGGGGGGCGGGATCACTTACTGTGTGTGGGGGGGATTCGTCACTGTGTGTGTGTGGAATCAGTCACTGTGTGTGGGGGGGATCAGTCACTGTGTGTGTGTGTGGCCGGGGATCATTCACTATGTATGTGTGGGCGGGGGGGATCAGTCACTGTGTCTGGGTGGGATCAGTCACTGTGTGTGTGGGGTTATCAGACACTGTGTGTGGGGGGGTTCAGTCACTGTGTGGGGGGGTTCAGTCACTGTGTGTGTGTGGCGGGGATCAGACACTGTGTGGGGGGGGTGCTCAGTCACTGTGTGTGTGGGGGTGGGATCAGTCAATCTGTGTGTGGGGGATCAGTCACTCTGTTTGGGGGGCGGGATCACTTACTGTGTGTGGGGGGGATTCGTCACTGTGTGTGTGTGGAATCAGTCACTGTGTGTGGGGGGGATCAGTCACTGTGTGTGCGTGTGGGCGGGGATCATTCACTATGTATGTGTGGGCGGGGGGGATCAGTCACTGTGTGTGGGTGGGATCAGTCACTGTGTTGGGGGGGATCAGTCACTGGTTGGTGGGGATCAGTCACTGTGTTGCGGGGGGATCAGTCACTGTGTGTGTGTGGGTTATCAGACACTGTGTGTGGGGGGGGGATCAGTCACTGTGTTGGGGGGGTCAGTCACTGTGTGTGTGGGGGGGCTCAATCACTGTGTGTGGTTGGGGGATCAGTCACTGTGTGGGTGGGGGGGATCAGTCACTGTGTGTGTGTGGGGGGGGGGATCAGTCACTGTGTGTGTGTGGGGGGATCAGTCATTGTATGGGTGGTGATCATGTCATTGTGTGGGGGGTGATCAGTCACAGTGTGTGTGGGGGATCATTCATTGTGTGTGGGGGGATCAGTCACTGTGTGTGTGGGGGGGATCAGTCACTGTGTGTGGGGGGGATCATTCACTGTGTGTGGTGGGGGATCATTCACTGTGTGTGTGGGGGAACATTCACTGTGTGTGTGGGGGATCAGTCACTGTGTTTGGTGGGGATCAATCACTGTGTGGGGAGATCAGTCACTGTGTGTGGGGGGGGATCAGTCACTGTGTGTGTGTGGGGGGATCAATCACTGTGTGGAGGGGGATCAGTCATTGTGTGTGTCGGGGGGGATCAGTCACTGTGTGGGGGGGGATTAGTCACTGTGTGTGTGGGGGTTCAGTCACTGTGTGTGTGGGGTTATCAGACACTGTGTGTGGGGGGGGGGATCAGTCACTGTGTTGGGGGGGATCAGTCACTGGTTGGGGGGGATCAGTCACTGTGTTGCGGGGGGATCAGTCACTGTGTGTGTGGGGTTATCAGACACTGTGTGTGGGGGGGGATCAGTCACTGTGTTGGGGGGGATCAGTCACTGTGTGTGTGGGGGGGCTCAATCACTGTGTGTGGTTGGGGGATCAGTCACTGTGTGGGTGGGGGGGATCAGTCACTGTGTGTGTGTGTGGCGGGGATCAGTCACTGTGTGTGTGTGGGGGGATCAGTCACTGTGTGGGTGGTGATCATGTCATTGTGTGGGGGAGATCAGTCACTTTGTGTGTGGGGGGATCAGTCACTGTGTGGGTGGTGATCATGTCATTGTGTGGGGGGTGATCAGTCACAGTGTGTGTGGGGGATCATTCATTTTGTGTGGGGGGATCAGTCACTGTGTGTGTGGGGGGGATCAGTCACTGTGTGTGTGGGGGTTCAGTCACTGTGTGTGGTTGGGGGATCAGTCACTGTGTGGGTGGGGGGGATCAGTCACTGTGTGTGTGTGTGTGGGGGGGGGGATAAGTCACTGTGTGTGGCCGTGGATCCTTCACTGTACGTGTGGGTGGGATCAGTCATTGTGTGTATGGGGGGATCAGTCACTTTGTGTGTGGGGGGGATCAGTCATTGTGTGGGTGGGGATCAGTCACTGTGTGTGTGTGGGGGGATCAATCACTGTGTGGGGGGCATCAGTCACTGTGTGGTGCGGATCAGTCACTGTGTGTGTGGGGGGGGTTCAGTCACTGTGTGGGGGCATCAGTCACTGTTTGGGTGGGGATCAGTCACTGTGTGTGTGGGGGATCAGTCACTGTGTCTGGGGAGGGAGCAGTCACTGTGTGAGTGGGGCATCATTCACTCTGTGTGGGGGGGTCAGTCACTGTGTATGTGTGGGGGTGGAATCAGTCACTATGTGTGGGTTGGATCAGTCACTGTGTGTGTGGGGGGATCAGTCACTGTGTGTGTGGGGGTTCAGTCACTGTGTGTGTGGGGGGGATCAGTCACTGTGTGTGGGGTGGGATCAGTCACTGTGTGGGGGGATCAGTCACTGTGTGGGTGGGGATCAGTCACTGTGTGTGTGTGGGGGGGATCAGTCACTGTGTGGGGGCGGGGATCAGTCACTGTGTGTGTATGGCGGGGATCAGTCACTGTGTGGGTGGGGATCAGTCACTGTTTGTGCGTGGGGGGGTGCAGTCACTGTGTGGGGGGGGATCAGTCACTGTGTGTGTGGCGGGGATCAGTCACTGTGTGGGGGGGGGGGTGCTCAGTCACTGTGTGTGTGGGGGTGGGATCAGTCACTCTGTGTGTGGGGGATCAGTCACTCTGTTTGGGGGGCGGGATCAGTCACTGTGTGTGGGGGGGGATGAGTCACTGTGTGTGTGTGGGATCAGTCACTGTGTGTGGGAGGGGATCAGTCACTGTGTGTGTGTGTGGGCCTGGATCATTCACTATGTATGTGAGAGCGGGGGGGATCAGTCACTGTGTGTGTGTGGGATCAGTCACTGTGTGTGGGTGGGATCAGTCACTGTGTGTGTGGGGGGATCAGTCACTGGTTGGGGGGGATCAGTCACTGTGTAGCGGGGGGATCAGTCACTGTGTGTGTGGGGTTATCAGACACTGTGTGTGGGGGGTGATCAGTCACTATGTTGGGTGTGATCAGTCACTGTGTGTGTGTGGGGGGGCTCAATCACTGTGTGTGGTTGGGGGATCAGTCACTGTGTGGGGGGGATCAGTCACTGTGTGGGTGGGGATCAGTCACTGTGTGTGTGTGGGGGGGATCAGTCACTGTGTGGGGGCGGGGATCAGTCACTGTGTGTGTGTGGCGGGGATCAGTCACTGGTTGGGGGGGATCAGTCACTGTGTAGCGGGGGGATCAGTCACTGTGTGTGTGGGGTTATCAGACACTGTGTGTGGGGGGGGATCAGTCACTATGTTGGGGGTGATCAGTCACTGTGTGGGGGGGATCAGTCACTGTGTGGGTGGGGATCAGTCACTGTGTGTGTGTGGGGGGGATCAGTCACTGTGTGGGGGCGGGGATCAGTCACTGTGTGTGTGTGGGGGGATCAGTCAATGGTTGGGGGGGGATCAGTCACTGTGTGTGTGTGGCGGGGATCAGTCACTGTGTGGGGGGGGGTGCTCAGTCACTGTGTGTGTGGGGGTGGGATCAGTCACTCTGTGTGTGGGGGATCAGTCACTCTGTTTGGGGGGCGGGATCAGTCACTGTGTGTGGGGGGGGATGAGTCACTGTGTGTGTGTGGGATCAGTCACTGTGTGTGGGGGGGGATCAGTCACTGTGTGTGTGTGTGGGCCTGGATCATTCACTATGTATGTGAGAGCGGGGGGGATCAGTCACTGTGTGTGTGTGGGATCAGTCACTGTGTGTGGGTGGGATCAGTCACTGTGTGTGTGGGGGGATCAGTCACTGGTTGGGGGGGATCAGTCACTGTGTAGCGGGGGGATCAGTCACTGTGTGTGTGGGGTTATCAGACACTGTGTGTGGGGGGTGATCAGTCACTATGTTGGGTGTGATCAGTCACTGTGTGTGTGGGGGGGCTCAATCACTGTGTGTGGTTGGGGGATCAGTCACTGTGTGGGGGGGATCAGTCACTGTGTGGGTGGGGATCAGTCACTGTGTGTGTGTGGGGGGGATCAGTCACTGTGTGGGGGCGGGGATCAGTCACTGTGTGTGTGTGGCGGGGATCAGTCACTGGTTGGGGGGGATCAGTCACTGTGTAGCGGGGGGATCAGTCACTGTGTGTGTGGGGTTATCAGACACTGTGTGTGGGGGGGGATCAGTCACTATGTTGGGGGTGATCAGTCACTGTGTGGGGGGGATCAGTCACTGTGTGGGTGGGGATCAGTCACTGTGTGTGTGTGGGGGGATCAGTCACTGTGTGGGGGCGGGGATCAGTCACTGTGTGTGTGTGGGGGGATCAGTCAATGGTTGGGGGGGGATCAGTCACTGTGTGTGTGTGGCGGGTATCAGACACTGTGTGGGGGGGGCGTGCTCAGTCACTGTGTGTGTGGGGGTGGGATCAGTCAATCTGTGTGTGGGGGATCAGTCACTCTGTTTGGGGGGCGGGATCACTTACTGTGTGTGGGGGGGATTCGTCACTGTGTGTGTGTGGTATCAGTCACTGTGTGTGGGGGGATCAGTCACTGTGTGTGTGTGTGGGCGGGGATCATTCACTATGTATGTGTGGGCGGGGGGGATCAGTCACTGTGTGTGGGTGGGATCAGTCACTGTATGTGGGTGGGATCAGTCACTGTGTGTGTGGGGGGATCAGTCACTGGTTGGGGGGGATCAGTCACTGTGTTGCGGGGGGATCAGTCACTGTGTGTGTGTGGGTTATCAGACACTGTGTGTGGGGGGGGGATCAGTCACTGTGTTGGGGGGGATCAGTCACTGTGTGTGTGGGGGGGCTCAATCACTGTGTGTGGTTGGGGGATCAGTCACTGTGTGGGTGGGGGGGATCAGTCACTGTGTGTGTGTAGGGGGGGATCAGTCACTGTGTGTGTGTGGAGGGATCAGTCACTGTGTGGGTGGTGATCATGTCATTGTGTGGGGGGAGATCAGTCACAGTGTGTGTGGGGGATCATTCATTGTGTGTGGGGGGATCAGTCACTGTGTATGTGGGGGGGATCAGTCACTGTGTGTGGTGGGGGATCAGTCATTGTGTGTATGGGGGGATCAGTCAACGTGTGTGTGGTGGGTATCAGTCACTCTGTGAGGGGGGGATCAGTCACTGTGTGGGTGGGATCAGTCACTGTGTGGGTGGGGGGCTCAGTCACTGTGTGGGGGGGGATCAGTCACATTGTGTGTGTGGCGGGGATCAGTCACTGTGTGTGTGGGGGGTGGGCTCAGTCACTGTGTGTGTGAGGGTGGGATCAGTCACTGTGTGTGTGGGGGATCAGTCACTATGTCTGGGGAGGGATCAGTCACTGTGTGTGTGGGGGATCAGTCACTCTGTGTGGGGGGGATCAGTCACTGTGCGTTGGGGGGGATCAGTCACTGTGTGTGTGGGGGATCAGTAACTGTGTGTGGGGGGGATCAGTCACTGTGTGTGTGTGTGGGCGGGGATCATTCACTGTGTATGTGTGGGGGGGATCAGTCACTGTGTGTGGGGGATCAGTCACTCTGTTTGGGGGGCGGGATCACTTACTGTGTGTGGGGGGGATTCGTCGCTGTGTGTGTGTGGTATCAGTCACTGTGTGTGGGGGAATCAGTCACTGTGTGTGGGTGGGATCAGTCACTGTGTGTGGGTGGGATCAGTCACTGTGTGTGTGGGGGGACCAGTCACTGGTTGGGGGGGTTCAGTCACTGTGTTGCGGGGGGATCAGTCACTGTGTGTGTGTGGGTTATCAGACACTGTGTGTGGGGGGGGATCAGTCACTGTGTTGGGGGGGATCAGTCACTGTGTGTGTGGGGTGGCTCAATCACTGTGTGTGGTTGGGGGATCAGTCACTGTGTTGGGGGGGATCAGTCACTGTGTGTGTGGGGTGGCTCAATCACTGTGTGTGGTTGGGGGATCAGTCACTGTGTGGGTGGGGGGGAAGGGGATCAGTCACTGTGTGTGTGTAGGGGGGGATCAGTCACTGTGTGTGTGTGGAGGGATCAGTCACTGTGTGGGTGGTGATCATGTCATTGTGTGGGGGGAGATCAGTCACAGTGTGTGTGGGGGATCATTCATTGTGTGTGGGGGGATCAGTCACTGTGTATGTGGGGGGGATCAGTCACTGTGTGTGGGGGGGATCAGTCATTGTGTGTATGGGGGGATCATTCAACGTGTGTGTGGTGGGTATCAGTCACTCTGTGAGGGGGGGATCAGTCACTGTGTGGGTGGGATCAGTCACTGTGTGGGTGGGGGGCTCAGTCACTGTGTGGGGGAGGGATCAGTCACATTGTGTGTGTGGCGGGGATCAGTCACTGTGTGTGTGGGGGGTGGGCTCAGTCACTGTGTGTGTGAGGGTGGGATCAGTCACTGTGTGTGTGGGGGATCAGTCACTATGTCTGGGGAGGGATCAGTCACTGTGTGTGTGGGGGATCAGTCACTCTGTGTGGGGGGGATCAGTCACTGTGTGTGGGGGGGGATCAGTCACTGTGTGTGTGGGGGATCAGTAACTGTGTGTGGGGGGGATCAGTCACTGTGTGTGTGTGTGGGCGGGGATCAATCACTGTGTATGTGTGGGGGGGGATCAGTCACTGTGTGTGGGGGATCAGTCACTCTGTTTGGGGGGCGGGATCACTTACTGTGTGTGGGGGGGATTCGTCGCTGTGTGTGTGTGGTATCAGTCACTGTGTGTGGGGGGGATCAGTCACTGTGTGTGGGTGGGATCAGTCACTGTGTGTGGGTGGGATCAGTCACTGTGTGTTTGGGGGGATCAGTCACTGGTTGGGGGGGATCAGTCACTGTGTTGCGGGGGGATCAGTCACTGTGTGTGTGGGGTTATCAGACACTGTGTGTGGGGGGGGGTTCAGTCACTGTGTTGGGGGGGATCAGTCACTGGTTGGGGGGGATCAGTCACTGTGTTGCGGGGGGATCAGTCACTGTGTGTGTGTGTTATCAGACACTGTGTGTGGGGGGGGATCAGTCACTGTGTTGGGGGGGATCAGTCACTGTGTGTGGTGGGGGGCTCAATCACTGTGTGTGGTTGGGGGATCAGTCACTGTGTGGGTGGGGGGGATCAGTCACTGTGTGTGTGTGGGGGGGGGATCAGTCACTGTGTGTGTGTGGAGGGATTAGTCACTGTGTGGGTGGTGATCATGTCATTGTGTGGGGGGTGATCAGTCACAGTGTGTGTGGGGGATCATTCATTGTGTGTGGGGGGATCAGTCACTGTGTATGTGGGGGGGATCAGTCACTATGTCTGGGGAGGGATCAGTCACTGTGTGTGTGGGGGATCAGTCACTATGTGTGGGGGGGATCAGTCACTGTGTGTGGGGGGGGATCAGTCACTGTGTGTGTGGGGGATCAGTAACTGTGTGTGGGGGGGATCAGTCACTGTGTGTGTGTGTGGGCGGGGATCATTCACTGTGTATGTGTGGGGGGGATCAGTCACTGTGTGTGGGTGGGATCAATCACTGTGTGTGTGGGGGGATCAGTCACTGGTTGGTGGGGATCAGTCACTTTGTTGCGGGGGGATCAGTCACTGTGTGTGTGGGGTGATCAGTCACTGTGTGTGGGGGGGGATCTGTCACTGTGTTGGGGGGATCAGTCACTGTGTGTGTGGGGGGGGATCAGTCACTGTGTGGGTGGGGGGGATCAGTCACTGTGTGTGGAGGGATCAGTCACTGTGTGTGTGTGGGGGGGATCAGTCACTGTGTGTGGGGGGGGATCAGTCACTGTGTGCGGGGGATCAGTCACTGTGTGTGGGGGGGGATCAGTCGCGGTGTGTGTGTGCGGGGATCAGTCACTGTGTGTGGGGGGGATTAGTCACTGTGTGTGTGTGGGGGGATCAGTCAATGTGTGGGGGGGGGAATCAGTCACTGTGTGTGTGTGGGGGGGATCAGTCACTGTGTGGGGGGATCAGTCACTGTGTGGTTAGGGAACAGTCACTGTGTGTGTGTGGGGGGGATCAGTCACTGTGAGGGGCGTGATTAGTCACGGTGTGTGTGTCGCGGATCAGTCACTGTGTGGGGGGGGCTCAGTCACTGTGTTTGTGTGGGGGTCTCACTCACTGTGTGTGTGGGGGATCAGTCACTGTGTGTGAGTGGGATCAGTCACTGTGTGTGGGTGGGAACAGTCACTGTGTGTGTGGGGGGATCAGTCACTGGTTGGGGGGGATCAGTCACTGTGTTGCGGGGGGATCAGTCACAGTGTGTGGGGTTATCAGACACTGTGTGTGGGGGGGATCAGTCACTGTGTTGGGGGGGATCAGTCACTGTGTTGTCGGGGGGGATCAGTCACTGTGTGTGTGGGGGTTCAGTCACTGTGTGTGTGTGGGATCAGTCACTGTGTGTGGGGGGGGGATTAGTCACTGTGTGTGTGTGGGATCAGTCACTGTGTGTGGGGCGGATCAGTCACTGTGTGTGTGTGGGCAGGGATCATTCACTATATATGTGTGGGCGGGGGGGATCAGTCACTGTGTGTGAGTGGGATCAGTCACTGTGTGTGGGTGGGAACAGTCACTGTGTGTGTGGGGGGATCAGTCACTGGTTGGGGGGGATCAGTCACTGTGTTGCGGGGGGATCAGTCACTGTGTGTGTGGGGTTATCAGACACTGTGTGTGGGGGGGGATCAGTCACTGTGTTGGGGGGGATCAGTCACTGTGTTGTCGGGGGGGATCAGTCACTGTGTGTGTGGGGGTTCAGTCACTGTGTGTGTCGGGGGGGGATCAGTCTCTGTTTGTGGCCGGGGATCCGTCACTGTGTGTGTGGGGGGGATCAGTCACTGTGTGTGTGGGGGGATCAGACATTGTGTGTATGGGGGGATCAGTCACTTTCAGTGTCGGGGGTATCAGTCAATGTGTGTGGGGTGGGATCAGTCACTGTGTGGGGGGGACCAGTCACTGTGTGGGTGGGGATCAGTCACTGTGTGTGTGTGGGGGGGATCAGTCACTGTGTTGGGGCGGGGATCAGTCACTGTGTGTGTGTGGCGGGGATCAGTCACTGTGTGGGTGGGGATCAGTCACTGTGTGTGTGTGGGGGGTTTCAGTCACTGTGTGGGGGGGGATCAGTCACTGTGTGTGTGTGGCGGGGATCAGACACTGTGTGGGGTGGTGCTCAGTCACTGTGTGTGTGGGGGTGGGATCAGTCACTCTGTGTGTGGGGGATCAGTCACTCTGTTTGGGGGGCGGGATCAGTCACTGTGTGTGGGGGGGGGTTCGTCACTGTGTGTGTGTGGAATCAGTCACTGTGTGTGGGGGGGATCAGTCACTGTGTGTGTGTGTGGGCGGGGATCATTCACGATGTATGTGTGGGCGGGGGGGATCAGTCACTGTGTGTGGGTGGGATCAGTCACTGTGTGTGGGTGGGATCAGTCACTGTGTGTGTGGGGGGATCAGTCACTGTTTGGGGGGGAACAGTCACTGTGTTGCAGGGGGATCAGTCACTGTGTGTGTGGGGTTATCAGACACTGTGTGTGCGGGGGGGATCAGTCACTGTGTTGGGGGGGATCAGTCACTGTGTGTGTGGAGTTGCTCAATCACTGTGTGTGGTTGGGGGATCAGTCACTGTGTGTGTGTGTGGGGATCAGTCACTGTGTGTGGCCGGGGATCCGTCACTGTGTGTGTGGGGGAGATCAGTCATTGTTTGTATGGGGGGATCAGTCACTGTGTGTGTGGGGTCTATTATTCACTGTGTTGGGGGGATCAGTCACTGTGTGTGTGTGGGGGGATCAGTCACTGTGTGTGGGGAATCAGTCACTGTGTGGGTCGAGGAGATCAGTCACTGTATCTGGGGGGATCAGTCACTGTGTGTGTGTGGGGGGGATCAGTCACTGTGTGTGGGGGGGAACAGTCACTCTGTGCGGTGGATCAGTCACTGTGTGTGGGGGCGGATCAGTCGCGGTGTGTGTGTGCGGGGATCAGTCACTGTGTGTGGGGGGGATCAGTCACTGTGTGTGGGGGGATCAGTCAATGTGTGGGGGGGGGAACAGTCACTGTGTGTGTGGGGAGGGATCAGTCACTGTGTGTGGCCAGGGATCCGTCAATCTGTGTGTGGGGGGATTAGTCACTGTGTGTGTGGGGATTCAGTCACTGTGTGTGTGGGGGGGGGATCAGTCACTGTGTGTGGCTGGGGATCCGTCACTGTTTGTGTGCGTGCGATCAGTCACTGTGTGTGTGGGGGGATCAGTCATTGTGTGTATGGGGGATCATTCAACGTGTGTGTGGTGGGTATCAGTCACTCTGTGAGGGGGGGATCAGTCACTGTGTGGGTGGGATCAGCCACTGTGTGGGTGGGTGCTCAGTCACTGTGTGGGGGGGGGGATCAGTCACATTGTGTGTGTGGCGGGGAGCAGTCACTGTGTGTGTGGGGGGTGGGCTCAGTCACTGTGTGTGTGAGGGTGGGATCAGTCACTGTGTGTGTGGGGGATCAGTCACTATGTCTGGGGAGGGATCAGTCACTGTGTGTGTGGGGGATCAGTCACTCTGTGTGGGGGGGATCAGTCACTGTGTGTGGGGGGGGATCAGTCACTGTGTGTGTGGGGGATCAGTCACTCTGTGTGGGGGGGATCAGTCACTGTGTGTGGGGGGGATCAGTCACTGTGTAGTTGGGGGATCAGTCACTGTGTGTGGGGGGGATCAGTCACTGTATGTGTGTGTGGGCGGGGATCATTCACTGTGTATGTGTGGGGGGGGATCAGTCACTGTGTGTGGGTGGGATCAGTCACTGTGTGTGTGGTGGGATCAGTCACTGGTTGGTGGGGATCAGTCACTTTGTTGCGGGGGGATCAGACACTGTGTGTGTGGGGGGATCAGTCACTGTGTGTGGGGGGGGATCAGTCACTGTGTTGGGGGGATCAGTCACTGTGTGTGTGTGGGGGGATCAGTCACTGTGTGGGTGGGGGGGATCAGTCACTGTGTGTGGGGGGATCAGTCACTGTGTGTGGGGGGGGATCAGTCACTGTCTTGGGGGGATCAGTCACTGTGTGTGTGTTGGGGGATCAGTCACTGTGTGTGGGGGGGGATCAGTCACTGTGTGCGGGGGATCAGTCACTGTGTGTGGGGGGGATTAGTCACTGTGTGAGTGTGGGGGGTTCAGTCAATGTGTGGGGGGGGAATCAGTCACTGTGTGTGTGTGGGGGGATCAGTCACTGTGTGGGGGGGATCAGTCACTGTGTGGTTAGGGAACAGTCACTGTGTGTGTGTGGGGGGGATCAGTCACTGTGAGGGGCGTGATCAGTCACGGTGTGTGTGTCGCGGATCAGTCACTGTGTGGGGTGGGGCTAAGTCACGCTGTGTGTGGGGGGGTGCTCACTCACTGTGTGTGTGGGGGATCAGTCACTGTGTCTGGGGAGGGAGCACTCACTGTGTGTGTGTGGGGATCAGTCACTCTGTGTGGGAGGGATCAGTCACTGTGTGTGTGGGGGGATCATTCACTGTGTGTGTGTGGGGGGGGATCAGTCACTATGTGTGGGTTGGATCAGTCACTGTGTGTGGGGGGATCAGTCACTGTGTGTGTCGGGGGGGGATCAGTCACTGTGTGGGGGGATCAGTCACTGTGTGTGTCGGGGGGGGGTCAATCACTATGTGTGGCCGGGGATCCGTCACTGTGTGTGTGGGGGGGATCAGTCACTGTGTGTGTGGGGGGATCAGTCACTGTGTGTGTGGGGGGGGATCAATCACTGTGTGTGGCCGGGGATCCGTCACTGTGTGTGTGGGGGGGATCAGTCACTGTGTGTGTGGGGGGATCAGTCATTGTGTGTATGGGGGGATCAGTCACTGTCTGTGTGGGGGGTATCAGTCACTGTGTGTGGGGTGGGATCAGTCACTGTGTGGGGGGGATCAGTCACTGTGTGGGTGGGGATCAGTCACTGTGTGTGTGTGGGGGGGTTCAGTCACTGTGTGGGGGGGGATCAGTCACTGTGTGTGTGTGGCGGGGATCAGTCACTGTGTGGGGGGGGGGTGCTCAGTCACTGTGTGTGTGGGGGTGGGATCAGTCACTCTGTGTGTGGGGGATAAGTCACTGTGTGTGTGTGGGATCAGTCACTGTGTGTGGGGGGGATTAGTCGCTGTGTGTGTGTGGGATCAGTCACTATGTGTGGGGGGGATCAGTCACTGTGTGTGTGTGGGCAGGGATCATTCACTATATATGTGTGGGCGGGGGGGATCAGTCACTGTGTGTGGGTGGGATCAGTCACTGTGTGTGGGTGGGATCAGTCACTGTGTGTGTGGGGGGATCAGTCACTGGTTGGAGGGAACAGTCACTGTGTTGCGGGGGGATCAGTCACTGTGTGTGTGGGGTTATCAGACACTGTGTGTGGGGGGGGATCAGTCACTGTGTTGGGGGGGATCAGTCACTGTGTGTGTCGGGGGGGGATCAGTCACTGTGTGGGGGGGGATCATTCACTGTGTGTGGCCAGGGATCCGTCACTCTGTGTGTGGGGGGATTAGTCACTGTGTGTGTGGGGGTTCAGTCACTGTGTGTGTGGGGGGGGATCAGTCACTGTGTGTGGCTGGGGATTCGTCACTGTTTGTGTGGGGGCGATCAGTCACTGTGTGTGTGGGGGGAGCAGTCATTGTGTGTATGGGGGGATCATTCAACGTGTGTGTGGTGGGTATCAGTCACTCTGTGAGGGGGGGATCAGTCACTGTGTGGGTGGGATCAGTCACTGTGTGGGTGGGGGGCTCAGTCACTGTGTGGGGGGGGATCAGTCACATTGTGTGTGTGGCGCGGATCAGTCACTGTGTGTGTGGGGGGTGGGCTCAGTCACTGTGTGTGTGAGGGTGGGATCAGTCACTGTGTGTGTGGGGGATCAGTCACTATGTCCGGAGAGGGATAGGTCACTGTGTGTGTGGGGGATCAGTCACTCTGTGTGGGGGGGATCAGTCACTGTGTGTGGGGGCGGATCAGTCACTCTGTGTGTGGGGGATCAGTCACTGTGTGTGGGGGGGATCAGTCACTGTGTGTGTGTGTGGGCGGGGATCATTCACTGTGTATGTGTGGGGGGGATCAGTCACTGTGTGTGGGTGGGATCAGTCACTGTGTGTGTGGGGGGATCAGTCACTGGTTGGTGGGGATCAGTCACTTTGTTGCGGGGGGATCAGTCACTGTGTGTGTGGGGTGATCAGTCACTGTGTGTGGGGGGGGATCAGTCACTGTGTGTGTGGGGGGATCAGTCACTGTGTGTGGGGGGGGATCAGTCACTGTGTGTGTGGGGTGATCAGTCACTGTGTGTGTGGGGGGGGATCAGTCACTGTGTGTGTGCGGGGGATCAGTCACTGTGTGTGGGGGGGGATCAGTCGCGGTGTTTGTGTGCGGGGATCAGTCACTGTGTGTGGGGGGGATTAGTCACTGTGTGTGTGTGGGGGGATCAGTCACTGTGTGTGGCCGGGGATCCGTCACTGTGTGTGTGGGGGAGATCAGTCATTGTGTGTATGGGGGGATCAGTCACTGTGTGTGTGGGGTCTATTATTCACTGTGTTGGGGGGATCAGTCACTGTGTGTGTGTGGGGGGATCAGTCACTGTGTGTGGGGAATCAGTCACTGTGTGGGTCGAGGAGATCAGTCACTGTATCTGGGGGGATCAGTCACTGTGTGTGTGTGGGGGGGATCAGTCACTGTGTGTGGGGGGGGGAACAGTCACTCTGTGCGGGGGATCAGTCACTGTGTGTGGGGCGGATCAGTCGCGGTGTGTGTGTGCGGGGATCAGTCACTGTGTGTGGGGGGGATCAGTCACTGTGTGTGGGGGGATCAGTCAATGTGTGGGGGGGGGAACAGTCACTGTGTGTGTGGGGAGGGATCAGTCACTGTGTGTGGCCAGGGATCCGTCAATCTGTGTGTGGGGGGATTAGTCACTGTGTGTGTGGGGATTCAGTCACTGTGTGTGTGGGGGGGGGTTCAGTCACTGTGTGTGGCTGGGGATCCGTCACTGTTTGTGTGGGTGCGATCAGTCACTGTGTGTGTGGGGGGATCAGTCATTGTGTGTATGGGGGATCATTCAACGTGTGTGTGGTGGGTATCAGTCACTCTGTGAGGGGGGGATCAGTCACTGTGTGGGTGGGATCAGCCACTGTGTGGGTGGGTGCTCAGTCACTGTGTGGGGGGGGGATCAGTCACATTGTGTGTGTGGCGGGGAGCAGTCACTGTGTGTGTGGGGGGTGGGCTCAGTCACTGTGTGTGTGAGGGTGGGATCAGTCACTGTGTGTGTGGGGGATCAGTCACTATGTCTGGGGAGGGATCAGTCACTGTGTGTGTGGGGGGATCAGTCACTCTGTGTGGGGGGATCAGTCACTGTGTGTGGGGGGGGATCAGTCACTGTGTGTGTGGGGGATCAGTCACTCTGTGTGGGGGGGATCAGTCACTGTGTGTGGGGGGGGATCAGTCACTGTGTGTGTGGGGGATCAGTCAATGTGTGTGGGGGGGATCAGTCACTGTATGTGTGTGTGGGCGGGGATCATTCACTGTGTATGTGTGGGGGGGGATCAGTCACTGTGTGTGGGTGGGATCAGTCACTGTGTGTGTGGTGGGATCAGTCACTGGTTGGTGGGGATCAGTCACTTTGTTGCGGGGGGATCAGACACTGTGTGTGTGGGGGGATCAGTCACTGTGTGTGGGGGGGGATCAGTCACTGTGTTGGGGGGATCAGTCACTGTGTGTGTGTGGGGGGATCAGTCACTGTGTGGGTGGGGGGGATCAGTCACTGTGTGTGGGGGGATCAGTCACTGTGTGTGGGGGGGGATCAGTCACTGTCTTGGGGGGATCAGTCACTGTGTGTGTGTTGGGGGATCAGTCACTGTGTGTGGGGGGGGATCAGTCACTGTGTGCGGGGGATCAGTCACTGTGTGTGGGGGGGATTAGTCACTGTGTGAGTGTGGGGGGTTCAGTCAATGTGTGGGGGGGGAATCAGTCACTGTGTGTGTGTGGGGGGATCAGTCACTGTGTGGGGGGGATCAGTCACTGTGTGGTTAGGGAACAGTCACTGTGTGTGTGTGGGGGGGATCAGTCACTGTGAGGGGCGTGATCAGTCACGGTGTGTGTGTCGCGGATCAGTCACTGTGTGGGGTGGGGCTAAGTCACGCTGTGTGTGGGGGGGTGCTCACTCACTGTGTGTGTGGGGGATCAGTCACTGTGTCTGGGGAGGGAGCACTCACTGTGTGTGTGGGGGATCAGTCACTCTGTGTGGGAGGGATCAGTCACTGTGTGTGTGGGGGGATCATTCACTGTGTGTGTGTGGGGGGGGATCAGTCACTATGTGTGGGTTGGATCAGTCACTGTGTGTGGGGGGATCAGTCACTGTGTGTGTCGGGGGGGGATCAGTCACTGTGTGGGGGGGATCAGTCACTGTGTGTGTCGGGGGGGGGGTCAATCACTATGTGTGGCCGGGGATCCGTCACTGTGTGTGTGGGGGGGATCAGTCACTGTGTGTGTGGGGGGATCAGTCACTGTGTGTGTGGGGGGGGATCAATCACTGTGTGTGGCCGGGGATCCGTCACTGTGTGTGTGGGGGGGATCAGTCACTGTGTGTGTGGGGGGATCAGTCATTGTGTGTATGGGGGGATCAGTCACTGTCTGTGTGGGGGGTATCAGTCACTGTGTGTGGGGTGGGATCAGTCACTGTGTGGGGGGGATCAGTCACTGTGTGGGTGGGGATCAGTCACTGTGTGTGTGGGGGGGGGTTCAGTCACTGTGTGGGGGGGGATCAGTCACTGTGTGTGTGTGGCGGGGATCAGTCACTGTGTGGGGGGGGGTGCTCAGTCACTGTGTGTGTGGGGGTGGGATCAGTCACTCTGTGTGTGGGGGATAAGTCACTGTGTGTGTGTGGGATCAGTCACTGTGTGTGGGGGGGGATTAGTCACTGTGTGTGTGTGGGATCAGTCACTATGTGTGGGGGGGATCAGTCACTGTGTGTGTGTGGGCAGGGATCATTCACTATATATGTGTGGGCGGGGGGGATCAGTCACTGTGTGTGGGTGGGATCAGTCACTGTGTGTGGGTGGGATCAGTCACTGTGTGTGTGGGGGGATCAGTCACTGGTTGGAGGGAACAGTCACTGTGTTGCGGGGGGATCAGTCACTGTGTGTGTGGGGTTATCAGACACTGTGTGTGGGGGGGGATCAGTCACTGTGTTGGGGGGGATCAGTCACTGTGTGTGTATGGGGGGGATCAGTCACTGTGTGGGGGGGGGATCATTCACTGTGTGTGGCCAGGGATCCGTCACTCTGTGTGTGGGGGGATTAGTCACTGTGTGTGTGGGGGTTCAGTCACTGTGTGTGTGGGGGGGGATCAGTCACTGTGTGTGGCTGGGGATTCGTCACTGTTTGTGTGGGGGCGATCAGTCACTGTGTGTGTGGGGGGAGCAGTCATTGTGTGTATGGGGGGATCATTCAACGTGTGTGTGGTGGGTATCAGTCACTCTGTGAGGGGGGGATCAGTCACTGTGTGGGTGGGATCAGTCACTGTGTGGGTGGGGGGCTCAGTCACTGTGTGGGGGGGGATCAGTCACATTGTGTGTGTGGCGGGGATCAGTCACTGTGTGTGTGGGGGGTGCTCAGTCACTGTGTGTGTGAGGGTGGGATCAGTCACTGTGTGTGTGGGGGATCAGTCACTATGTCCGGGGAGGGATAGGTCACTGTGTGTGTGGGGGATCAGTCAATCTGTGTGGGGGGGATCAGTCACTGTGTGTGGGGGCGGATCAGTCACTCTGTGTGTGGGGGATCAGTCACTGTGTGTGGGGGGGATCAGTCACTGTGTGTGTGTGTGGGCGGGGATCATTCACTGTGTATGTGTGGGGGGGATCAGTCACTGTGTGTGGGTGGGATCAGTCACTGTGTGTGTGGGGGGATCAGTCACTGGTTGGTGGGGATCAGTCACTTTGTTGCGGGGGGATCAGTCACTGTGTGTGTGGGGTGATCAGTCACTGTGTGTGGGGGGGGATCAGTCACTGTGTGTGTGGGGGGATCAGTCACTGTGTGTGGGGGGGGATCAGTCACTGTGTGTGTGGGGTGATCAGTCACTGTGTGTGGGGGGGGATCAGTCACTGTGTGTGTGCGGGGGATCAGTCACTGTGTGTGGGGGGGGATCAGTCGCGGTGTTTGTGTGCGGGGATCAGTCACTGTGTGTGGGGGGGATTAGTCACTGTGTGTGTGTGGGGGGATCAGTCACTGTGTGGGGGGATCAGTCACTGTGTGGTTAGGGAACAGTCACTGTGTGTGTGTGGGGGGGATCAGTCACTGTGAGGGGCGTGATCTGTCACGGTGTGTGTGTCGCGGATCAGTCACTGTGTGGGGGGACTCAGTCACTGTGTGTGTGGGGGATCAGTCACTGTGTCTGGGGAGGGAGCAGTCACTGTGTGTGTGGGGGATCAGTCACTCTGTGTGGGAGGGATCAGTCACTGTGTGTGTGGGGGGATCATTCACTGTGTGTGTGTGGGGGGGGATCAGTCACTATGTGTGGGTTGGATCAGTCACTGTGTGTGGGGGGATCAATCACTGTGTGTGTCGGGGGGGGATTAGTCACTGTGTCGGGGGGGGATCAGTCACTATGTGTGGGGGATTAGTCACTGTGTGTGTGGGTGTTCAGTCACTGTGTGTGTGGGGGGGGATCAATCACTGTGTGTGGCCGTGGATCCGTCACTGTGTGTATGGGGGGGATCAGTCACTGTGTGTGTGGGGGGATCAATCATTGTGTGTATGGCGGGAGCAGTCACTGTCTGTGTGGGGGGTATCAGTCACTGTGTGTGGGGTGGGATCAGTCACTGTGTGGGGGGGATCAGTCACTGTGTGTGTGTGGGGGGGATCAGTCACTGTGTGGGTGGGGATCAGTCACTGTGTGTGTGTGGGGGGGTTCAGTCACTGTGTGGGGGGGGATCAGTCACTGTGTGTGTGTGGCGGGGATCAGTCACTGTGTGGGGGGGTGCTCAGTCAGTGTGTGTGTGGGGGTGGGATCAGTCACTCTGTGTGTGGGGGAATAGTCACTGTGTGTGTGTGGGATCAGTCACTGTGTGTGGGGGGGATTAGTCACTGTGTGTGTGTGGAAGCAGTCACTGTGTGTGGGGGGGATCAGTCACTGTGTGTGTGTGGGCAGGGATCATTCACTATATATGTGTGGGCGGGGGGGATCAGTCACTGTGTGTGGGTGGGATCAGTCACTGTGTGTGGGTGGGATCAGTCACTGTGTGTGCGGGGGGATCAGTCACTGGTTGGGGGGGATCAGTCACTGTGTTGCGGGGGGATCAGTCACTGTGTGTGTGGCGTTATCAGACACTGTGTGTGGGGGGGGATCAGTCATTGTGTTGGGGGGGATCAGTCACTGTGTGTGTGGGGGTGGCTCAATCACTGTGTGTGGTTGGGGGATCAGTCACTGTGCGGGTGGGGGGGTCAGTCACTGTGTGTGTGTGTTGGGGTGATCAGTCACAGTGTGTGGGGGGGATCATTCATTGTGTGTGGGGGGATCAGTCACTGTGTGTGTGGCGGGGAACAGTCACTGTGTGTGGGGGGGGGATCAGTCACTGTGTGTGGGGGGGGGATCATTCACTGTGTGTGTGGGGGATCAGTCACTGTGTGTGTGGGGGGGATCAGTCACTGTGTGTGGGGGGGGATCAGTCACTGTGTGTGGGAGATCAGTCACTGTGTGTGGGGGGGATCAGTCACGGTGTGTGTGTGCGGGGATCAGTCACTGTGTGTGGGGGAGATCAGTCACTGAATGGGGGGTATCAGTCACTGTGTGTGGGGGGAATCAGTCACTGTGTATGTGTGTGGGGGTATCAGTCACTGCGTGGGGGGATCAATAACTGTGTGGGTAGGGATCAGTCACTGTGTGTGTGTGGCGCGGATCAGTCATGTGTGGGGATGACTCAGTCACTGCGTGTGTCGGGGGGGACTCACTCAGTGTGTGTGTGGGGGATCAGTCACTGTGTCTGGGCAGGGAGCAGTCACTGTGTGTGTGGGGGATCAGTCACTCTGTGTGGGGGGGATCTGTCACTGTGTGTGTGGGGGGATCAGTCACTGTGTGTGTGGGGGATCTGTCGCTGTGTGTGGCGGGGATCAGTCACTGTGTATGTGTGTGGGTTGGATCAGTCACTGTGTGTGTGGGGGGATCAGTCACTAGTTGGGGTGGATCAGTCACTGTGTGTGGGAGGGGATCAGTCACTATGTGTGGGTTGGATCATTCACTGTGTGTGGGAGGGGATCAGTCACTGTGTGTGGGTTGGATCATTCACTGTGTGTGTGGGGGATCAATCACTGTGTGTGTGTGGGGGGATCAGTCACTGGTTGGGGGGGATCAGTCACTGTGTGTGTGGAGTGATCAATCACTGTGTGTGTGGGGGGGATCAGTCACTGTGTGTGTGGGGGATCAGTCACTGAGTGGGGGGGATCAGTCACTGAGTTAGAGCGGAATCAGTCACTGTGTGTGGGGGGGATAAGTCACTGTGTGTGTGGGGGGGGGATCAGTCACCATGTGTGTGGGGGGGGATCAGTCATTGTGTGTTGGGGGGGAACAGTCACTGTGTGTGTCGGGGGGGATCACTCACTGTGTGGGGGGGGATTAGTCACTGTGTGTGTGGGGGTTCAGTCACTGTGTGTGTGGGGGGGGGATAAGTCACTGTGTGTGGCCGTGGATCCGTCACTGTATGTGTGGGTGGGATCAGTCATTGTGTGTATGGGGGGATCAGTCACAGTGTGTGTGTGTGGGGGGATCAGTCAATGTGTGGGGGGGGATCAGTCATTGTGTGGGTGGGGATCAGTCACTGTGTGTGTGTGGGGGGATCAGTCACTGTGTGGGGGGGATCAGTCAATATGTGTGTGTGCGGGGAGCAGTCACTGTGTGGGGGATCAGTCACGGTGTGTGTGTGGGGGGAGCAGTCACTGTGTGGGTGGGGACCAGTCACTGTGTATGTGGGGGGGGATCAGTCACTGTGTGGGAGGGATCAGTCACTGTGTGGGTGGGGACCAGTCACTGTGTATGTGGGGGGGGATCAGTCACTGTGTGGGGGGGATCAGTCACTGTGTGGGTGGGGACCAGTCACTGTGTATGTGGGGGGGGATCAGTCACTGTGTGTGTGGGGGGCGATCAGTCACTGTGTGGGGGGATCAGTCACTGTGTGGGTGGGGATCAGTCACTGTGTGTGTGTCGCGGATCAATCACTGTGTGGGGGGGGCTCAGTCTGTGTGTGTGTGGGGGGGGTCTCACTCACTGTGTGTGTGGGGGATCAGTCACAGTGTCTGGGGAGGGAGCAGTCACTGTGTGAATGGGGGATCAGTCTCTCTGTGTGGGTTGGATCAGTCACTGTGTGTGTGGGGGGATCAGTCACTGTGTGTGGGGTGGGATCAGTCACTGTGTGGGGGGGATCAGTCACTGTGTGTATGTGGGGGGGATCAGTCACTGTGTGGGGGCGGGGATCAGTCTCTGTGTGTGTGTGGCGGGGATCAGTCAATGTTTGTGTGTGGGGGGGTTCAGTCACTGTGTGGGGGGGATCAGTCACTGTGTGTGTGTGGCGTGGATCAGTCACTGTGTGGGGGGAGTGCTCAGTCACTGTGTGTGTGGGGGTGTGATCAGTCACTCTGTGTGTGGGGGATCAGTCACTCTTTTTGGGGGGCGGGATCAGTCACTGTGTGTCGGGGGGGATGAGTCACTGTGTGTGTGTGGGATCAGTCACTGTGTGTGGGGGGGGATCAGTCACTGTGTGTTGTGTGGGCCTGGATCATTCACTATGTATGTGTGGGCGGGGGGGATCAGTCACTGTGTGTGGGTGGGATCAGTCACTGTGTGTGGGAGGGATCAGTCACTGTGTGTGTGGGGGGATCAGTCACTGGTTGGGGGGGATCAGTGACTGTGTAGCGGGGGGATCAGTCACTGTGTGTGTGGGGTTATCAGACACTGTGTGTGGGGGGGGGTCAGTCACTGTGTTGGGGGGATCAGTCACTGTGTGTGTGGGGGGGCTCAATCACTGTGTGTGGTTGGGGGATCAGTCACTGTGTGCCGGGGATCCGTCACTGTGTGTGTGGGGGGGATCAGTCACTGTGTGTGTGGGGGGATCAGTCATTGTGTGTATGGGGGGATCAGTCACTGTCTGTGTCGGGGGTATCTGTCACTGTGTGTGGGGTGGGATCAATCACTGAGTGGGGGGGAACAGTCACTGTGTGGGTGGGGATCAGTCACTGTGTGTGTGTGGGGGGGATCAGTCACTGTGTGGGGGCGGGGATCAGTCACTGTGTGTGTGTGGCGGGGATCAGTCACTGTGTGGGTGGGGATCAGTCACTGTGTGTGTGTCGGGGGGTTCAGTCACTGTGTGGGGGGGATCAGTCACTGTGTGTGTGTGGCGGGGATCAGACACTGTGTGGGGCGGGTGCTCAGTCACTGTGTGTGTGGGGGTGGGATCAGTCAATCTGTGTGTGGGGGATCAGTCACTCTGTTTGGGGGGCGGGATCACTTACTGTGTGTGGGGGGGATTCGTCACTGTGTGTGTGTGGAATCAGTCACTGTGTGTGGGGGGGATCAGTCACTGTGTGTGTGTGTGGGCGGGGATCATTCACTATGTATGTGTGGGCGGGGGGGATCAGTCACTGTGTGTGTGGGGGGATCAGTCACTGGTTGGGGGGGATCAGTCACTGTGTTGCGGGGGGATCAGTCACTGTGTGTGGGGGGGGATCATTCACTGTGTGTGTGGGGGATCAGTCACTGTGTGTGTGGGGGGGATCAGTCACTGTGTGTGGGGGGGGATCAGTCACTGTGTGTGGGAGATCAGTCACTGTGTGTGGGGGAGATCAGTCACTGAATGGGGGGTATCAGTCACTGTGTGTGGGGGGAATCAGTCACTGTGTATGTGTGTGGGGGTATCAGTCACTGCGTGGGGGGATCAGTAACTGTGTGGGTAGGGATCAGTCACTGTGTGTGTGTGGCGCGGATCAGTCATGTGTGGGGATGACTCAGTCACTGCGTGTGTCGGGGGGGACTCACTCAGTGTGTGTGTGGGGGATCAGTCACTGTGTCTGGGCAGGGAGCAGTCACTGTGTGTGTGGGGGATCAGTCACTCTGTGTGGGGGGGATCAGTCACTGTGTGTGTGGGGGGATCAGTCACTGTGTGTGTGGGGGATCTGTCGCTGTGTGTGGCGGGGATCAGTCACTGTGTATGTGTGTGGGTTGGATCAGTCACTGTGTGTGTGTTGGGGTATCAGTCACTAGTTGGGGTGGATCAGTCACTGTGTGTGGGAGGGGATCAGTCACTGTGTGTGGGTTGGATCATTCACTGTGTGTGGGAGGGGATCAGTCACTGTGTGTGGGAGGGGATCATTCACTGTGTGTGTGGGGGATCAATCACTGTGTGTGTGTGGGGGGATCAGTCACTGGTTGGGGGGGATCAGTCACTGTGTGTGTGGAGTGATCAATCACTGTGTGTGTGGGGGGGATCAGTCACTGTGTGTGTGGGGGGATCAGTCACTGAGTGGGGGGGATCAGTCACTGAGTTAGAGCGGAATCAGTCACTGTGTGTGGGGGGGATAAGTCACTGTGTGTGTGTGGGGGGGATCAGTCACCGTGTGTGTGGGGGGGGATCAGTCATTGTGTGTTGGGGGGGAACAGTCACTGTGTGTGTCGGGGGGGGATCACTCACTGTGTGGGGGGGGATTAGTCACTGTGTGTGTGGGGGTTCAGTCACTGTGTGTGTGGGGGGGGGATAAGTCACTGTGTGTGGCCGTGGATCCGTCACTGTATGTGTGGGTGGGATCAGTCATTGTGTGTATGGGGGGATCAGTCACAGTGTGTGTGTGTGGGGGGATCAGTCAATGTGTGGGGGGGGATCAGTCATTGTGTGGGTGGGGATCAGTCACTGTGTGTGTGTGGGGGGATCAGACACTGTGTGGGGGGGATCAGTCACTGTGTGTGTGTGGGGGGAGCAGTCACTGTGTGGGGTATCAGTCACGGTGTGTGTGTGGGGGGAGCAGTCACTGTGTGGGTGGGGACCAGTCACTGTGTATGTGGGGGGGGATCAGTCACTGTGTGGGAGGGATCAGTCACTTTGTATGTGGGGACCAGTCACTGTGTATGTGGGGGGAGATCAGTCACTGTGTGGGGGGGATCAGTCACTGTGTGGGTGGGGACCAGTCACTGTGTATGTGGGGGGGGATCAGTCACTGTGTGTGTGGGGGGCGATCAGTTACTGTGTGGGGGGATCAGTCACTGTGTGGGTGGGGATCAGTCACTGTGTGTGTGTCGCGGATCAATCACTGTGTGGGGGGGGCTCAGTCTGTGTGTGTGTGGGGGGGGTCTCACTCACTGTGTCTGTGGGGGATCAGTCACTGTGTCTGGGGAGGGAGCAGTCACTGTGTGAATGGGGGATCAGTCTCTCTGTGTTGGTTGGATCAGTCACTGTGTGTGTGGGGGGATCAGTCACTGTGTGTGGGGTGGGATCAGTCACTGTGTGGGGGGGATCAGTCACTGTGTGTATGTGGGGGGGATCAGTCACTGTGTGGGGGCGGGGATCAGTCTGTGTGTGTGTGTGGCGGGGATCAGTCACTGTTTGTGTGTGGGGGGATTCAGTCACTGTGTGGGGGGGATCAGTCACTGTGTGTGTGTGGCGTGGATCAGTCACTGTGTGGGGGGAGTGCTCAGTCACTGTGTGTGTGGGGGTGTGATCAGTCACTCTGTGTGTGGGGGATCAGTCACTCTGTTTGGGGGGCGGGATCAGTCACTGTGTGTGGGGGGGGGATGAGTCACTGTGTGTGTGTGGGATCAGTCACTGTGTGTGGGGGGGATCAGTCACTGTGTGTTGTGTGGGCCTGGATCATTCACTATGTATGTGTGGGCGGGGGGGGTCAGTCACTGTGTGTGGGTGGGATCAGTCACTGTGTGTGGGAGGGATCAGTCACTGTGTGTGTGGGGGGATCAGTCACTGGTTGGGGGGGATCAGTGACTGTGTAGCGGGGGGATCAGTCACTGTGTGTGTGGGGTTATCAGACACTGTGTGTGGGGGGGGATCAGTCACTGTGTTGGGGGGATCAGTCACTGTGTGTGTGGGGGGGCTCAATCACTGTGTGTGGTTGGGGGATCAGTCACTGTGTGTGGCCGGGGATCCGTCACTGTGTGTGTGGGGGGGATCAGTCACTGTGTGTGTGGGGGGATCAGTCATTGTGTGTATGGGGGGATCAGTCACTGTCTGTGTCGGGGGTATCTGTCACTGTGTGTGGGGTGGGATCAATCACTGTGTGGGGGGGAACAGTCACTGTGTGGGTGGGGATCAGTCACTGTGTGTGTGTGGGGGGGATCAGTCACTGTGTGGGGGCGGGGATCAGTCACTGTGTGTGTGTGGCGGGGATCAGTCACTGTGTGGGTGGGGATCAGTCACTGTGTGTGTGTCGGGGGGTTCAGTCACTGTGTGGGGGAGATCAGTCACTGTGTGTGTGTGGCGGGGATCAGACACTGTGTGGGGCGGGTGCTCAGTCACTGTGTGTGTGGGGGTGGGATCAGTCAATCTGTGTGTGGGGGATCAGTCACTCTGTTTGGGGGGCGGGATCACTTACTGTGTGTGGGGGGGATTCGTCACTGTGTGTGTGTGGAATCAGTCACTGTGTGTGGGGAGGATCAGTCACTGTGTGTGTGTGTGGGCGGGGATCATTCACTATGTATGTGTGGGCGGGGGGGATCAGTCACTGTGTGTGTGGGGGGATCAGTCACTGGTTGGGGGGGATCAGTCACTGTGTTGCGGGGGGATCAGTCACTGTGTGTGTGGGGTTATCAGACACTGTGTGTGGGGGGGGGATCAGTCACTGTGTTGGGGGGGATCAGTCACTGTGTGTGTGGGGGGGCTCAATCACTGTATATGGTTGGGGGATCAGTCACTGTGTGTGTGGGGGGGGATCAGTCACTGTGTGTGGCCGGGGATCCGTCACTGTGTGTGTGGGGGGGATCAGTCATTGTGTGTATGGGGGGATCAGTCACTGTGTGTGTGGGGTCTATTATTCACTGTGTTGGGGGGATCAGTCACTGTGTGTGGAGGGGGATCAGTCACTGTGTGCGGGGGATCATTCACTGTCTGTGGGGGGGGATCAGTCGCGGTGTGTGTGTGCGGGGATCAGTCACTGATGTGGGGGGGATCAGTCACTGTGTGTGGGGGGATCAGTCAATGTGTGGGGGGGGCGGTTAAGTCACTGTATGTGTGTGGCGGGGATCAGTCACTCTGTGTTGGGGGGATCACTCATTGTGTGTGTGGGGGATCAGTCACTGTGTGTGTGTCGGGGGGGGTCAGTCACTGTGTGTGGGGGGGATCATTCACTGTTTATGTGTGGGGGGGATCAGTCACTGTGTGTGGGTTGGATCAGTCACTGTATGTGTGGGGGGATCAGTCACTGGTTGGCGGGGATCAGTCACTTTGTTGCGGGGGGATCAGTCTCTGTGTGTGTGGGGTGATCAATTACTGAGTGGGGGGGAACAGTCACTGTGTGTGTGGGGAGGGTTCAGTCACTGTGTGTGGCCAGGGATCCGTCACTCTGTGTGTGGGGGGATTAGTCACTGTGTGTGTGGGGGGGGATCAGTCACTGTGTGTGGGTGGGGATCCGTCACTGTTTGTGTGGGGGGGATCAGTCACTGTGTGTGTGGGGGGATCAGTCATTGTGTGTATGGGGGGATCAGTCAACGTGTGTGTGGGGGGTATCAGTCACTCTGTGAGGGGGGGATCAGTCACTGTGTGGGTGGGATCAGTCACTGTGTGGGTGGGGGGCTCAGTCACTGTGTGGGGGGGGGGGTCAGTCACTGTGTATGTGTGGCGGGGATCAGTCACTGTGTGTGTGGGGGGTGGGCTCAGTCACTGTGTGTGTGAGGGTGGGATCAGTCACTGTGTGTGTGGGGGATCAGTCACTGTGTTTGGGGAGGGATCATTCACTGTGTGTGTGGGGGATCAGTCACTCTGTGTGGGGGGGATCAGTCACTGTGTGTTGGGGGGGGGATCAGTCACTGTGTGTGTGTGGGATCAGTCACTGTGTGTGGGGGGGATCAGTCACTGTGTGTGTGTGTGGGCGGGGATCATTCACTGTGTATGTGTGGAGGGGGGATCAGTCACTGTGTGTGGGTGGGATCAGTCACTGTGTGTGTGGGGGGATCAGTCACTGGTTGGTGGGGATCAGTCACTTTGTTGCGGGGGATCAGTCACTGTGTGTGTGGGGTGATCATTCACTGTGTGTGGGGGGAAACAGTCACTGTGTTGGGGGGATCAGTTACTGTGTGTGTGTGGGGGTTCAGTCACTGTGTGTGGGGGGATCAGTCACTGTGTGTGTGTGGGGGGGATCTTTCACTGTGTGTGGGGGGGGATCAGTCACTGTGTGCGGGGGATCAGTCACTGTGTGTGGGGGCGGATCAGTCGCGGTGTGTGTGTGCGGGGATCAGTCACTGTGTGTGGGGGGGATTAGTCACTGTGTGTGTGTGGGGGGATCAGTCAATGTGTGGGGGGGGAATCAGTCACTGTGTGTGTGTGGGGGGATCAGTCACTGTGTGGGGGGGATCAGTCACTGTGTGGTTAGGGAACAGTCACTGTGTGTGTGTGGGGGGGATCAGTCACTGTGAGGGGGGGGATCAATCACGGTGTGTTTGTCGCGGATCAGTCACTGTGTGGGAGGGGATGTGTCACTGTGTGTGTGGGGGGGGATCAGTCACTGTGTGTGGGTGGGGATCCGTCACTGTTTGTGTGGGGGGGATCAGTCACTGTGTGTGTGGGGGGATCAGTCATTGTGTGTATGGGGGGATCAGTCAACGTGTGTGTGGGGGGTATCAGTCACTCTGTGAGGGGGGGATCAGTCACTGTGTGGGTGGGATCAGTCACTGTGTGGGTGGGGGGCTCAGTCACTGTGTGGGGGGGGTCAGTCACTGTGTGTGTGTGGCGGGGATCAGTCACTGTGTGTGTGGGGGGTGGGCTCAGTCACTGTGTGTGTGAGGGTCGGATCAGTCACTGTGTGTGTGGGGGATCAGTCACTGTGTTTGGGGAGGGATCAGTCACTGTGTGTGTGGGGGATCAGTCACTGTGTGTTGGGGGGGGATCAGTCACTGTGTGTGTGTGGGATCAGTCACTGTGTGTGGGGGGGATCAGTCACTGTGTGTGTGTGTGGGCGGGGATCATTCACTGTGTATGTGTGGAGGGGGGATCAGTCACTGTGTGTGGGTGGGATCAGTCACTGTGTGTGTGGGGGGATCAGTCACTGGTTGGTGGGGATCAGTCACTTTGTTGCGGGGGATCAGTCACTGTGTGTGTGGGGTGATCATTCACTGTGTGTGGGGGGGAACAGTCACTGTGTTGGGGGGATCAGTTACTGTGTGTGTGTGGGGGGGATCTTTCACTGTGTGTGTGTGGGGGTTCAGTCACTGTGTGTGGGGGGATCAGTCACTGTGTGTGTGTGGGGGGGATCTTTCACTGTGTGTGTGTGGGGGGATCAGTCAATGTGTGGGGGGGAATCAGTCACTGTGTGCGTGTGGGGGGATCAGTCACTGTGTGGGGGGGATCAGTCACTGTGTGGTTAGGGAACAGTCACTGTGTTTGTGGGGGGGGGATCAGTCACTGTGAGGGGGGGGATCAATCACGGTGTGTTTGTCGCGGATCAGTCACTGTGTGGGAGGGGATGTGTCACTGTGTGTGTGGGGGGGGATCAGTCACTGTGTGTGGGTGGGGATCCGTCACTGTTTGTGTGGGGGGGATCAGTCACTGTGTGTGTGGGGGGATCAGTCATTGTGTGTATGGGGGGATCAGTCAACGTGTGTGTGGGGGGTATCAGTCACTCTGTGAGGGGGGGATCAGTCACTGTGTGGGTGGGATCAGTCACTGTGTGGGTGGGGGGCTCAGTCACTGTGTGGGGGGGGATCAGTCACTGTGTGTGTGTGGCGGGGATCAGTCACTGTGTGTGTGGGGGGTGGGCTCAGTCAATGTGTGTGTGAGGGTGGGATCAGTCACTGTGTGTGTGGGGGCTCAGTCACTGTGTTTGGGGAGGGATCAGTCACTGTGTGTGTGGGGGATCAGTCACTCTGTGTGGGGGGGATCAGTCACTGTGTGTTGGGGGGGGATCAGTCACTGTGTGTTGGGGGGGGATCAGTCACTGTGTGTGTGGGGGATCAGTCACTCTGTGTGGGGGGGATCAGTCACTGTGTGTTGGGGGGGGATCAGTCACTGTGTGTGTGTGGGATCAGTCACTGTGTGTGGGGGGGATCAGTCACTGTGTGTGTATGTGGGCGGGGATCATTCACTGTGTATGTGTGGAGGGGGGATCAGTCACTGTGTGTGGGTGGGATCAGTCACTGTGTGTGTGGGGGGATCAGTCACTGTGTGTGGGGGGGAACAATCACTGTGTTGGGGGGATCAGTTACTGTGTGTGTGTGGGGGATCAGTCACTATGTGTGGGGGGATCAGTCACTGTGTGGGTGGGGGGGTTCAGTCACTGTGTGTGGGGGGATCAGTCACTGTGTGTGTGTGGGGGGGATCTTTCACTGTGTGTGGGGGCGGATCAGTCACTGTGTGCGGGGGATCAGTCACTGTGTGTGGGGGCGGATCAGTCGCGGTGTGTGTGTGCGGGGATCAGTCACTGTGTGTGGGGGGGATTAGTCACTGTGTGTGTGTGGGGGGATCAGTCAATGTGTGGGGGGGAATCAGTCACTGTGTGTGTGTGGGGGGATCAGTCACTGTGTGGGGGGGATCAGTCACTGTGTGGTTAGGGAACAGTCACTGTGTGTGTGTGGGGGGGATCAGTCACTGTGTGGGGGGGGGATGTGTCACTGTGTGTGTGGGGGGGGTCTCACTCACTGTGTGTGTGGGGGATAAGTCACTGTGTCTGGGGAGGGAGCAGTCACTGTGTGTGTGGGGGATCAGTCACTGTGTGTGGGGTGGGATCATTCACTGTGTATGTGTGGGGGGGGGATCAGTCACTATGTGTAGGTTGGATCAGTCATTGTGTGGGTGGGGATCAGTCACTGTGTGTGTGTGGGGGGGTTCAGTCACTGTGTTTGTGTGGCGGGGACCAGTCACTGTCTGGGTGGGGATCAGTCACTGTGTGTGTGTGGCGGGGTTCAGTCACTGTGTGGGGGGGGGGGTGCTCAATCACTGTGTGTGTGTGGGATCAGTCACTGTGTGTGGGGGGGATCAGTCACTGTGTGTGTGTGGGCCGGGATCATTCACTATATATGTGTGGGCGGGGGGGATCAGTCACTGTGAGTGGGTTGGATCAGTCACTGTGTGTGGGTGGGATCAGTCACTGTGTGTGTGGCGGGATCAGTCACTGGTTGCGGGGGGATCAGTCACTGTGTGTGTGGGGTTATCAGACACTGTGTGTGGGGGGGGGATCAGTCACTGTGTTGGGGGGGATCAGTCACTGTGTGTGTGGGGGGGCTCAATCACTGTGTGTGGTTGGGGGATCAGTCACTGTGTGGGTGGGGGGGATCAGTCACTGTGTGTGTGTGTGGGGGGGATCAGTCACTGTGTGTGTGTGGGGGATCAGTCGCTGTGTGGGTGGTGATCATGTCATTGTGTGGGGGGTGATCAGTCACAGTGTGTGTGGGGGATCATTCATTGTGTGTGGGGGGATCAGTCACTGTGTGTGTGAGGGGGATCACTCACTGTGTGTGGGGGGGGATTAATCACTGTGTGTGGGGTCGATCAGTCACTGTATGTGGGGGAATTAGTCACTAAGTGTGGAGGGGATCAGTCACTATGTGTGGGGGGGGCGGATCAGTCACTGTGTGGTGGGTGGTATCAGTCACTGTGTGTGGGGCGATCAGTAACTGTGTGTGGGGGGGATCAGTCAAGGTTTGTGAAGGGGAGGGATCAGTCACTGTCTGGTGGGGGTTCAGTCGCTGTTTGTGTGGGGCGGGGGATCAGTCACTGTGTGTGTGGGTGGGATCAGGCGCTGTGAGTGGGCGGGGTTCAGTCACTGTGTGCGTGTTTGGGGGGGATCAGTCCATGTGTGTGTGGGGCGGCTCAGTCACTGTGTGTGGGGCGGGATCAGTCACTGTGTGTGTGGGGGATCAGTCACTGTGTATGTGGGGGTGTCAGTCAATGCGTGTGGGGGGGGATCAGTCACTGTGTGCGGGGGATCAGTCACTGTGTGTGGGGGGTGATCAGTCACGGTGTGTGTGTGCGGGGATCAGTCACTCTGTGTGGGGGGGATCAGTCACTGTGTGTGGGGGGGGATCAGTCACTGTGTGTGTGGGGGATCAATCGCTGTGTGTGGGGGGGATCAGTCACTGTGTGTGTGTGTGTGGGCGGGGATCATTCACTGTGTATGTGTGGGGGGCGATCAGCCACTGTGTGTGGTTTGGATCAGTCATTGTTTTTGAGGGGGATCAGTCACTGTGTGTGTGTTGGGGAATCAGTCAATCTTTGTTTGGGGGATCAGTCACTGTGTGTGGGGGTGATAAGTCACTTTGTGTGTGTGGGGGGATCAGTCACCGTGTGTGTGAGGGGAGATCAGTCATTGTGTGTGGCCGGGGATCAGTCACTGTGTGTGTGGGGTTTCAGTCACTGTGTGTGTGGGGTGGGGATCAGTCACTGTGTGTGGCCGGGGATCCGTCACTGTGTGTGTGGGGGAGATCAATCACTGTGTGTGTGGGGGGATCAGTCATTGTGTGTATGGGGGGTTCAGTCACTGTGTGTGTGGGGGTGTATCAGTCACTGTGATTGTGGGGGGTTCAGTCACTGTGTGGGTGGGGATCAGTCACTGTGTGTGTGTGGGGGGATCAGTCACTGTGTGGGGGTGATCATTCATTGTGTGGGTGTGGATCAGTCACTGTGTGTGTGTGGGGGGGATCAGTCACTGTGTGGGGGGGGGGAATCAGTCACTGTGTGTGTGGCGGGGATCAGTCACTGTGTGGGGGCGGGCTCAGTCACTGTGTGTGTGGGGGGGATCAGTCACTGTGTGTGTGGGGGATCAGTCACTGTGTCTGGGGAGGGATCAGTCACTGTGTGTGTGGGGGATCAGTCACTGTGTGTGGGGGGGATCAGTCACTGTGTGTGTGGGGCGATCAGTCACTGTGTGTGTGTGGCATCAGTCACTGTGTGTGGGGGGGGATCAGTCACTGTGTGTGTGGGTGTTTGTTCAGTCACTGTGTGTGGGGGGGATCAGTTACTGTGTGTGGGGGGATCAGTCACTGTGTGTGGGGGGAGATAAGTCACTGTGTGTGTGGTGGTGTGTTCAGTCACTGTGTGTGGAGGGATCAGTCACTGTGTGTGGGGGGGATCAGACAATGTGTGGGTGGTGATCATGTCATTGTGTGGGGGGTGATCAGTCACTGTGTGTGGGGGGGATCAGTCATTGTGTGAGGGGGGATCAGTCACTGTGTGGTTGGCGGTGAACATGTCACTGTGTCTGGGGGGGATCAGTCACTGTGTGTGTGTGGGGGGGATCTGTCACTGTGTGTGGGGGGGATCAGTCACTGAGTGTGGGGGGGATTAGTCACTGTGTGTGGGGTCGATCAATCACTGTATGTGGGGGGGATTAGTCACTATGTGTGCGGGGGATCAGTCACTGTATGTGGGGGGGATCAGTCACGGTGTGTGGAGGGGAGGGATCAGTCACTGTGTGTGTGGGTGGGATCACTCGCTGTGAGTGGGGGGGGGGGTCAGTCACTGTGTGTGTGTGGGGGGGCTCAATCACTGTGTGAGGTTGTGGGATCACTCACTGTGTGGGTGGAGGGGATCAGTCACTGTGTGTGTGTGTGTGGGAGGGATCAGTCACTGTGTGTGTGTGGGGGGAACAGTCACTGTGTGGGTGGTGATCATGTCATTGTGTGGGGGGTGATCAGTCACAGTGTGTGGGGTGGATCATTCACTGTGTGTGGGGGGATCAGTCACTCTGTGGGTGGGGGGGATCAGTCACTGTGTGTGGGGGGGATCAGTCACTGTGTATGTGGGGGGGTCAGTCACTGTGTGTGGGGGATCAGTCACTGTGTGTGGGGGGGATCAGTCACGGTGTGTGTGTGCGGGGATCAGTCACTCTGTGTGGGGGGGATCAGTCACTGTGTGTGGGGGGGATCAGTCACTGTGTGTGTGGGGGATGAGTCGCTGTGTGTGGGAGGGATCAGTCACTGTGTGTGTGTGTGGGCGGGGATCATTCACTGGTGTGTGTGGGGGGGGATCAGTCAATGTGTGTGGGTTGGATCAGTCATTGTGTTTGGGGGGATGAGTCACTGTGTGTGTGTTGGGGAATCAGTCACTGTTTATTTGGGGGATCAGTCACTGTGTGTGGGGGATGAGTCACTGTGTGTGTGTGGGGGGATCAGTCACCGTGTGTGTGGAGGGGGGATCAGTCACTGTGTGTGTGGGTGTGATCAGTCGCCGTGAGTGGGGGGGGGATCAGTCACTGTGTGTAAGGGGGATCAGTCACTGTGTGTGTGTGGGGGGGATCAGTCACTGTGTATGGGGGGGATCAGTCACTGTGTGCGGGGGATCAGTCACTGTGTGTGAAGTGGAGGGATCAGTCACTGTGTGTGTGGGTGGGATCAATCACTGTGTGTGTGGAGGGGGGATCAGTCACTGTGTGTGTGGGTGTGATCAGTCGCCGTGAGTGGGGGGGGGGATCAGTCACTGTGTGTAAGGGGGATCAGTCACTGTGTGTGGGGGCTGGATCAGTCACTGTGTGTGTGGGTGTTTGTTCAGTCATTGTGTGTGGGGGGGGATCAGTCACTGTGTGTGGGGGGGATCAGTCACTGTGTGTGGGGGGAGATCAGTCACTGTGTGTGTGGAGGTGTGTTCAGTCACTGCGTGTGGGGGGATCAGTCAATGTGTGTGTGTGGGGGGGATCAGTCACTGTGTGTGTGTGGCGCGGATCAGTCACTGTGTGGGGGGGCTCAGTCACTGTGAGTGGGGGGGGGGGCTCACTCAATGTGTGTGTGGGGGATCGGTCACTGTGTCTGGGGTGGGATGAGTCACTGTGTGTGTGGGGGATCAGTCACTGTGTGTGGGGGGGATCAGTCACTGTGTGTGAGGGGGGATCAGTCACTGTGTGTGTGGGGGATCAGTCAGTGTGTGTGGGGGGGATTAGTCACTGTGTGTGGGGTCGATCAGTCACTGTTTGTGGGGTGGATTAGTCACTGTGTGTGGAGGGGATCAGTCACTATGTGTGGGGGGAGGGCGGCTCAGTCACTGTGTGGTGGGTGGTATCAGTCACTGTGTGGGGGGATCAATCACTGTGTGTGGTTCGGGGATCAGTCACTGTGCAGGTGGGGGCATCAGTCATTCTCTGTGTGTGTGGGGATCAGTCACTGTGTGGGTGGTGATCAGATCATTGTGTGGGGGGTGATCAGTCACTGTGTGTGGGGGGGATCAGACACTGTGTGTATGGGGGAGATGTCACTGTGTGTATGTGGGGGGGATCAGTCACTGTGTGTGGGGGGGATCAGTCACTGTGTGTGTGGGGGATTAGTCACTGTGTGTTGGGTCGATCAGTCACTGTGTGTGTGGTGGATTAGTCACTGTGTGTGGAGGGGATCAGTCACTATGTGTGGGGGGGTGCGGATCAGTCACTGTGTGGTGAGTGGTATCAGTCACTGTGTGGGGGGGATCAGTCACTGTGTGTGGAGGGGATCAGTCACTGTGTGTGTGGGGGATCAGTCACGGTGTTTGGAGGGGAGGGATCAGTCACTGCCTGGTGGGGGTTCAGTCGCTGTGTGTGTGGGGGGGGATCAGTCACTGTGTGTGTGAGTGGGATCAGGCGCTGTGAGTGGGGGGGGGGATCATTCACTGTGTGTGTGGTGGATCAGTCACTGTGTGTGCGGGGGGATCAGTCACTGTGTGTGTGGGGGGATCAGTCACTGTGTGTGTGGGGGTGTGTTCAGTCACTGTTTTTGGGGGGATCAGTCACTCTGTGTGGGGCGGGATCAGACACTGTGTGTGTGGGGTGGGATCAGTCACTGTGTGTTAGGGGGGATCCGTCAATGTGTGTGTGGCGGTGTGTTCAGTCACTGTGTGTGGGGGGATTAGTCACTGCATGTGTTGGGGGGATCAGTCACTGTGTGTTTGTGGGGGGATCAGTCACTGTGTGTGTGGGGGATCAGTTACTGAGTGGGGTGGATCAGTCACTGTGCGTGGGGGGGGATCAGTCACTGTGTGGGGGGGGATCAGTCACTGTGTGCGTGGGGGGGAGGGATCAGTCACTGTGTGTGTGGAGGGGGATCATTCACTGTGTGTGGGGGGATCAATCACTGTGTGTGTGTGTGGGGGGGATCAGTCACTGTGTGTGTGGGGGGGGGGATCAGTCACTGTGTGTGGGGGGATCAGTCACTGTGTGTTGGGGGGGGATCAGTCACTGTGTGTGTGGGGGTTTGTTCAGTCACTGTGTGTGGGGGGATCAGTCACTGTGTGTGTGGGGGGATCAGACAATGTCTGTGTGGGGGGGATCATTCACTGTGTGTGGGGGGGGATTAGTCACTGGTTGTGTGGGGGGGATTAGTCACTGTGTGTGTGAGCAGGGCTCAGTCACTCTGTGTGGGGGGGATCAGTCATTGACTGGGGGGTATCAGTCACTGTGTGTGGGGGGGGGATCAGTCACTGTGTGTGTGGGGGGATCAGTCACTATGTGTGTGGGGGTGTGTTCAGTCACTGTTTTTGAGGGGATCAGTCACTGTGTGTGGGTTGGGGGTATCAGTCACTGTGTGTGGGGGGATCAGTCACTGTGTGTGTGGGGGGGATCAGTCACTGTGTGTGTGTGGGGGGATCAGTCACTGTGTGTGTGGGGGGGATCGGTCACTGTGTGTGGGGGGCTCAGTCACTGTGTGTGTGGGGTGGGTGCTCACTCACTGTGTGTGTGGGGGATCAGTCACCGTGTTTGGGGAGGGATCAGTCACTGTGTGTGTGGTGGTCAGTCACTCTGTGTGGGGGGGTTCAGTCACTGTGTGTGGAGGGGGATCAGTCACTGTGTGGGTGGGGGATCAGTCGCTGTGTGTGGTGGGGGATCAGTCACTGTGTGTGTGTGTGGGCGGGGATCATTCACTGTGTATGTGTGGGAGGGACAAGTCACTGTGTGTGGGTTGGATCAGTCACTGTGTGTGTGGGGGGATCAGTCACTGGTTGGCGGGGATCAGTCACTGTGTGTGGGGGAGATCAGTCACTGTGTGTGGGGTCGATCAGTCACTGTATGTGGGGGGGAAATGTCACTATGTGTGGAGGGGATCAGTCACTATGTGTGGGGGGGCGGATCAGTCACTGTCTGGTGGGGGTTCAGTCGCTGTGTGTGTGGGGCAGGGGATCAGTCACTGTGTGTGAGGGTGGGATCAGGCGCTGTGAGTGGGCGGGGTTCAGTCACTGTGTGTGTGGAGGGGGGGATCAGTCACTGTGTGTGTGGGGGGGATCAGTCACAGTGTGGAAGGGGATCAGTCACTGTGTGTGAGTCGGGGGCATCAGTTACTGTGTGTGGGGCGGCTCAGTCGCTATGTGTGGGGGGGGGGATCAGTCACTGTGTGTGTGGGGGTGTGTTCAGTCACGTTTTTGGAGAGATCAGTCACTGTGTGTGGGGCGGGATCAGTCACTGTGTGTGTGGGGGGGATCAGGCGCTGTGAGTGGGCGGGGTTCAGTCACTGTGTGTGTGGAGGGGGGGATCAGTCACTGTGTGTGTGGGGGGGATCAGTCACTGTGTGGAAGGGGATCAGTCACTGTTTGTGAGTCGGGGGCATCAGTTACTGTGTGTGCGGCGGCTCAGTCACTGTGTGTCGGGGGGGATCAGTCACTGTGTGTGTGGGAGTGTGTTCAGTCACTGTTTTTGGAGAGATCAGTCACTGTGTGTGGGGCGGGATCAATCACTGTGTGTGTGGGGGGGATCATTCACTGTGTGTGGGGGGGATCATTCACTGTGTGTGGGGGGGATCAGTCACTGTGTGTGTGGGGGGATCATTCACTGTTTGTTGGGGGGATCAGTCACTGTGTGTGTGGGGGGGATCAGTCACTGTGTGTGGGGGGGGGATCAGTCACTGTGTGTGGGGGGGGATCAGTCACTGTGTGTGTGTGGGGGGAGGTTCAGTCACTGTGTGTGTGTGGGGGGGATCAGTCACTGTGTGTGGGGGGGGATCAGTCACTGTGTGCGGGGGATCAGTCACTGTGTGTGGGGGGGATCAGTCACGGTGTGTGAAGGGGAGGGATCAGTCACTGTGTGTGTCGGTGGGTTCAGTCGCTGTGAGAGGGGGGTGTCAGTCACTGTGTGTGTGTGGGGGTCATCAGTCACTGTGTGTGTGGGAGGGCTCAATCACTGTGAGAAGTTGGGGGATCACTCACTGTGTGGGTGGGTGGGATCAGTCACTGTGTGTGTGTGTGGGGGAGATCAGTCACTGTGTGTGTGGGGGGAACAGTCACTGTGTGTGTGGTGATCATGTCATTGTGTGGGGGGTGATCAGTCACAGTGTGTGGGGGGGATCATTCACTGTGTGTGGGGGGATCAGTCACTGTGTGGGTGGGGCGGATCAGTCACTGTGTGTGCGGGGAGTCAGTCACTGTGTGTGGGGGGGATCAGTCACGGTGTTTGTGTGCGGGAATCAGTCACTCTGTGTGTGGGGGATCAGTCACTCTGTGTGGGGGGGATCAGTCACTGTGTGTGTAGGGGATCAGTCGCTGTGTGTGGGGGGGATCAGTCACTGTGTGTGTGTGTGGGCGGGGATCATTCACTGTGTATGTGTGGGGGGGATCAGTCACTGTGTGTGGGTTGGATCAGTCATTGTGTTTGGGGGGGTCTGTCACTGTGTGTGTGTTGGGGAATCAGTCACTGTTTGTTTGGGGGATCAGTCACTGTGTGTGGGGGGGATAAGTCACTGTGTGTGTGGGGGGGGGGATCAGTCACCATGTGTGTGAGGGGGGGATCAGTCATTGTGTGTGGCCGGGGATCAGTCACTGTGTGTGGTGGGGGGATCAGTCACTGTGTGTGTGGGGGCTCAGTCATTGTGTGTATGGGGGGATCAGTCACTGTGTGTGTGGGGGGTATCAGTCACTGTGTGTGGGAAGGAATCAGTCACTGTGTGGGTGGGGATCAGTCACTGTGTGTGTGTGGGGGATCAGTCACTGTGTGGGGGGGATCAGTCATTGTGTGGGTGAGGATCAGTCACAGTGTTTGTGTGGGGAGGGATCAGTCACTGTGTGGGGGGCGGCTCAGTCACTGTGTGTGTGGGGGGGATCAGTCAATGTGTGTGTGGGGGATCAGTCACTGTGTCTGGGGAGGGATCAGTCACTGTGTGTGTGGTGGATCAGTCACTCTGTGTGGGGGGGATCAGTCAATGTGTGTGTGGGGGGGGCTCAGTCACTGTGTGTGTGGGGGATCAGTCACTGTGTCTGGGGAGGGATCAGTCACTGTGTGTGTGGGGGATCAGTCACTCTGTGTGAGGGGGATCAGTCACTGTGTGTGGGGGGGGATCAGTCACTGTGTGTGTGTGGGCGGGGATCATTCACTGTGTATGTGTGGGGAGGGATCAGTCACTGTCTGTGAGTGGGATCAGTCACTGTGTGTGTGGGTGGATCAGTCACTGGTTGGGGGGATCAGACACTGTGTTGCAGGGAGATCAGTCACTGTGTGTGTGGGGTGATCAGTCACTGTGTGTGTGGGGGGGAACAGTCACTGTTTTGGGGGGGATCAGTCACAGTGTGGGTGGGGGGGATCAGTCACTGTGTGTGTGTGTGGGGGGGTCAGTCACTGTGTGTGTGTCGGGGGATCAGTCACTGTGTGGGTGGTGATCATGTCATTGTGTGGGGATGATCAGTCACTGTGTGTGGGGGGGATCATTCACTGTGTGTGGGGGGATCAGTCACTGTCTGGGTGGGGGGGATCAGTCACTGTGTGTGGGGGGGATCAGTCACTGTGTGTGTGTGGGGGGGATCAGTCACTATGTAGGGGGGGGATCAGTCACTGTGTGCGGGGGATCAGTTCATTGTGAGGGGGGTCAGTCACGGTGTGTGGAGGGGATCAGGCGCTGTGAGTGGGGGGGGGATCATTCACTGTGTGGGGGGGGGATCAGTCACTGTGTGTGTGGGGCGATCAGTCACTGTGTGGTGGGGAATCAGTAACTGTGTGTGGGTTGGATCAATCACTGTGTGTGTGGGTGTGTGTTCAGTCACTGTGTGTTGGGGGGGATCAGTCACTGTGTGTGTGGCGGTGTGTTCAGTCACTGTGTGTGGTGGGATTAGTCACTGTGTGTGTGGGGGGGATCAGTCACTGTGTGTGTGTGGGGGGATCAGTCACTGTGTGTGGTGGGATTAGTCACTGTGTGTGTGGGGGGGGATCAGTCACTGTGTGTGTGGGGGGGGATCAGTCACTGTGTGCGGGGGGGATCAGTCACTGTGTGTGTGGGGGGATCATTCACTGTTTGTTGGGGGGATCAGTCACTGTGTGTGTGGGGGGGATCAGTCACTGTGTGTGGGGGGGGATCAGTCACTGTGTGTGTGTGGGGGGATCAGTCACTGAGTGGGGGGGATCAGTCACTGTGTGTGGGGGAGGGATCAGTCACTGTGTGTGTGGGGGGGAGGGATCAGTCACTGTGTGCGGGGGGGATCAGTCACTGTGTGTGTGGGGGGATCATTCACTGTTTGTTGGGGGGATCAGTCACTGTGTGTGTGGGGGGGATCATTCACTGTGTGTGGGGGGGATCAGTCACTGTGTGTGGGGGGGATCAGTCACTGTGTGTGTGTGGGGGGGGATCAGTCACTGTGTGTGTGTGGGGGGGATCAGTCACTGTGTGTGGGGGGGGATCAGTCACTGTGTGCGGGGGATCAGTCACTGTGTGTGGGGGGGATCAGTCACGGTGTGTGAAGGGGAGGGATCAGTCACTGTGTGTGTGGGTGGGTTCAGTCGCTGTGAGTGGGGGGTGTCAGTCACTGTGTGTGTGTGGGGGTGATCAGTCACTGTGTGTGTGGGAGGGCTCAATCACTGTGAGAAGTTGGGGGATCACTCACTGTGTGGGTGGGGGGATCAGTCACTGTGTGTGTGTGTGGGGGAGATCAGTCACTGTGTGTGGGGGGGAACAGTCACTGTGTGTGTGGTGATCATGTCATTGTGTGGGGGGTGATCAGTCACAGTGTGTGGGGGGGATCATTCACTGTGTGTGGGGGGGATTAGTCACTGGGTGTGTGGGGGGGATCAGTCACTGTGTGTGGGGGGATTAGTCACTGTGTGTGTGTGCAGGGATCAGTCACTGTGTGTGGGTGGGATCAGTCACTGAGTTGGGGGTATCAGTCACTGTGTGTGGAGGGATCTGTCACTGTGTGTGTGGGGGGGATCAGTCACCATGTGTGTGTGGGGGGATCAGTCACTGTGTGTGTGGGGGGGATCGGTCACTGTGTGTGGGGGGCTCAGTCACTGTGTGTGTGGGGGGGGTGCTCACTTAGTGTGTGTGTGGGGGATCAGTCACTGTGTCTGGGGAGGGATCAGTCACTGTGTGTGTGCGGGGATCAGTCACTCTGTGTGTGGGGGTTCAGTCACTGTGTGTGGGGGGGGATCAGTTACTGTGTGTGTGGGGGATCAGTCACTGTGTCTGGGGAGGGATCAGTCACTGTGTGTGTGGGGGATCAGTCACTCTGTGTGTGGGGGTTCAGTCACTGTGTGTGGGGGGGATCAGTCACTGTGTGTGTGGGGGATCAGTCGCTGTGTGTGGGGGGGGGGATCAGTCACTGTGTGTGTGTGTGGGCGGGGATCATTCACTGTGTATGTGTGTGGGGGGATCAGTCACTGTGTGTGGGTTGGATCAGTCACTGTGTGTGTGGGGGGTCAGTCACTGGTTGGGGGGATCATTCACTGTGTTGCGGGGGGATCAGTCACTGTGTGTCTGGGGTGATCAGTCACTGTGTGTGTGGGGGGTTCAGTCACTGTGTGGGGGCGGATAAGTCACTGTGTGTGTGTGGGGGGGATCAATCACTGTGTGGGTGGGGGGATCAGTCACTCTGTGTGAGTAAGGGGATCAGTCACTGTGTGTGGGGGGATCAGTCATTTTGTGTGGGGGGATCAGTCACTGTGTTGTTGGCGGTGATTATGTCACTGTGTGTGGGGGGGATCAGTCACTGTGTGTGTGTGGGGGGGATCTGTCACTGTGTGTGGAGGGGATCAGTCACTTTGTGTGGGGGGGATCAGTCACTGTGTGTGGGGGTGCGGATCAGTCTCTGTGTGGTGGGTGGTATCAGTCACTGTGTGTGGGGCGATCAGTAACTGTGTGTGGGTGGGATCAGTCACGGTGTGTGGAGGGGAGGGATCAGTCACTGTCTGGTGCGGGTTCAGTCGCTGTGTGTGTGGTGCGGGGGATCAGTCACTGTGTGTGTGTGTGGGATCAGGCGCTGTGAGTGGGCGGGATCAGTCACTGTGTGTGTGGAGGGGGGGATCAGTCACTGTGTGTGTGGGGGGGATCATTCACTGTGTGGAAGGGGATCAGTCACTGTGTGTGTGGGGGGGATCAGTCACTGTGTGTGTGGGGGATCAGTCACTGTGTGTGTGGGGGGGATCATTCTCTGTGTGTGGGGGGATCAGTCACTGTGTGGGTGGGGGAATCAGTCACTGTGTGTGGGTGGGATCAGTCACTGTGTGTGTGGGGGGGGGATCAGTTCATGTGTGTGGGGGGGATCATTCACTGTGTGCGGGGGATCAGTCACTGTGTGGGGGGGATCAGTCACGGTGTGTGGAGGGGAGGGATCAGTCACTGTGTGTGTGGGTGGGCTCTGTCTTTTTGAGTGGGGGGGGATCAGTCACTGTATGTGTTTGGGGGGGATCTGTCACTGTGTGTGGGGGGGATCAGTCACTGTGTGTGGGGGGGATTAGTCACTCTGTGTGTGGAGGGGATCAGTCACTGTGCGTGTGTGGGGGGGATCAGTCACTGTGTGTGTGTGGGGGGGGATCAGTCACTGTGTGTGTTTGGGGGGGATCAGTCACTCTGTGTGAGGGGATCAGTCACTGTGTGTGGGGGATCAGTCACTGTGTGTGGGGGAGGGATCAGTCACTGTGTGTGTGGGGGGGAGGGATCAGTCACTGTGTGCGGGGGGGATCAGTCACTGTGTGTGTGGGGGGATCATTCACTGTTTGTTGGGGGGATCAGTCACTGTGTGTGTGGGGGGGATCAGTCACTGTGTGTGGGGGGGGATCAGTCCCTGTGTGTGGGGGGGGATCATTCACTGTGTGTGTGTGGGGGGGGATCAGTCACTGTGTGTGTGTGGGGGGGATCAGTCACTGTGTGTGGGGGGTGATCAGTCACACTGTGCGGGGGATCAGTCACTGTGTGTGGGAGGGATCAGTCACGGTGTGTGAAGGGGAGGGATCAGTCACTGTGTGTGTGGGTGGGTTCAGTCGCTGTGAGTGGGGGGTGTCAGTCACTGTGTGTGTGTGGGGGTGATCTGTCACTGTGTGTGTGGGAGGGCTCAATCACTGTGAGAAGTTGGGGGATCACTCACTGTGTGGGTGGGGGGATCAGTCACTGTGTGTGTGTGGGGGGGAGATCAGTCACTGTGTGTGGGGGGGGAACAGTCACTGTGTGTGTGGTGATCATGTCATTGTGTGGGGGGTGATCAGTCACAGTGTGTGGGGGGGATCATTCACTGTGTGTGGGGGGGGTTAGTCACTGGGTGTGTGGGGGGGATCAGTCACTGTGTGTGGGGGGATTAGTCACTGTGTGTGTGTGCAGGGATCAGTCACTGTGTGTGGGTGGGATCAGTCACTGAGTTGGGGGTATCAGTCACTGTGTGTGGGGGGATCAGTCACTGTGTGCGGGGGGGATCAGTCACTGTGTGTGTGGGGGGATCATTCACTGTTTGTTGGGGGGATCAGTCACTGTGTGTGTGGGGGGGATCAGTCACTGTGTGTGGGGGGGGATCAGTCACTGTGTGTGTGTGGGGGGATCAGTCACTGAGTGGGGGGGATCAGTCACTGTGTGTGGGGGAGGGATCAGTCACTGTGTGTTTGGGGGGGAGGGATCAGTCACTGTGTGCGGGGGGGATCAGTCACTGTGTGTGTGGGGGGATCATTCACTGTTTGTTGGGGGGATCAGTCACTGTGTGTGTGGGGGGGATCAGTCACTGTGTGTGGGGGGGATCAGTCACTGTGTGTGGGGGGGATCAGTCACTGTGTGTGTGTGGGGGGGGATCAGTCACTGTGTGTGTGTGGGGGGGATCAGTCACTGTGTGTGGGGGGGGATCAGTCACTGTGTGCGGGGGATCAGTCACTGTGTGTGGGGGGGATCAGTCACGGTGTGTGAAGGGGAGGGATCAGTCACTGTGTGTGTGGGTGGGTTCAGTCGCTGTGAGTGGGGGGTGTCAGTCACTGTGTGTGTGTGGGGGTGATCAGTCACTGTGTGTGTGGGAGGGCTCAATCACTGTGAGAAGTTGGGGGATCACTCACTGTGTGGGTGGGGGGATCAGTCACTGTGTGTGTGTGTGGGGGAGATCAGTCACTGTGTGTGGGGGGGAACAGTCACTGTGTGTGTGGTGATCATGTCATTGTGTGGGGGGTGATCAGTCACAGTGTGTGGGGGGGATCATTCACTGTGTGTGGGGGGGATTAGTCACTGGGTGTGTGGGGGGGATCAGTCACTGTGTGTGGGGGGATTAGTCACTGTGTGTGTGTGCAGGGATCAGTCACTGTGTGTGGGTGGGATCAGTCACTGAGTTGGGGGTATCAGTCACTGTGTGTGGAGGGATCTGTCACTGTGTGTGTGGGGGGGATCAGTCACCATGTGTGTGTGGGGGGATCAGTCACTGTGTGTGTGGGGGGGATCGGTCACTGTGTGTGGGGGGCTCAGTCACTGTGTGTGTGGGGGGGGTGCTCACTTAGTGTGTGTGTGGGGGATCAGTCACTGTGTCTGGGGAGGGATCAGTCACTGTGTGTGTGCGGGGATCAGTCACTCTGTGTGTGGGGGTTCAGTCACTGTGTGTGGGGGGGGATCAGTTACTGTGTGTGTGGGGGATCAGTCACTGTGTCTGGGGAGGGATCAGTCACTGTGTGTGTGGGGGATCAGTCACTCTGTGTGTGGGGGTTCAGTCACTGTGTGTGGGGGGGATCAGTCACTGTGTGTGTGGGGGATCAGTCGCTGTGTGTGGGGGGGGGATCAGTCACTGTGTGTGTGTGTGGGCGGGGATCATTCACTGTGTATGTGTGTGGGGGGATCAGTCACTGTGTGTGGGTTGGATCAGTCACTGTGTGTGTGGGGGGTCAGTCACTGGTTGGGGGGATCATTCACTGTGTTGCGGGGGGATCAGTCACTGTGTGTCTGGGGTGATCAGTCACTGTGTGTGTGGGGGGTTCAGTCACTGTGTGGGGGCGGATAAGTCACTGTGTGTGTGTGGGGGGGATCAATCACTGTGTGGGTGGGGGGATCAGTCACTCTGTGTGAGTAAGGGGATCAGTCACTGTGTGTGGGGGGATCAGTCATTTTGTGTGGGGGGATCAGTCACTGTGTTGTTGGCGGTGATTATGTCACTGTGTGTGGGGGGGATCAGTCACTGTGTGTGTGTGGGGGGGATCTGTCACTGTGTGTGGAGGGGATCAGTCACTTTGTGTGGGGGGGATCAGTCACTGTGTGTGGGGGTGCGGATCAGTCTCTGTGTGGTGGGTGGTATCAGTCACTGTGTGTGGGGCGATCAGTAACTGTGTGTGGGTGGGATCAGTCACGGTGTGTGGAGGGGAGGGATCAGTCACTGTCTGGTGCGGGTTCAGTCGCTGTGTGTGTGGTGCGGGGGATCAGTCACTGTGTGTGTGTGTGGGATCAGGCGCTGTGAGTGGGCGGGATCAGTCACTGTGTGTGTGGAGGGGGGATCAGTCACTGTGTGTGTGGGGGGGATCATTCACTGTGTGGAAGGGGATCAGTCACTGTGTGTGTGGGGGGGATCAGTCACTGTGTGTGTGGGGGATCAGTCACTGTGTGTGTGGGGGGGATCATTCTCTGTGTGTGGGGGGATCAGTCACTGTGTGGGTGGGGGAATCAGTCACTGTGTGTGGGTGGGATCAGTCACTGTGTGTGTGGGGGGGGGATCAGTTCATGTGTGTGGGGGGGATCATTCACTGTGTGCGGGGGATCAGTCACTGTGTGGGGGGGATCAGTCACGGTGTGTGGAGGGGAGGGATCAGTCACTGTGTGTGTGGGTGGGCTCTGTCTTTTTGAGTGGGGGGGGATCAGTCACTGTATGTGTTTGGGGGGGATCTGTCACTGTGTGTGGGGGGGATCAGTCACTGTGTGTGGGGGGGATTAGTCACTCTGTGTGTGGAGGGGATCAGTCACTGTGCGTGTGTGGGGGGGATCAGTCACTGTGTGTGTGTGGGGGGGGATCAGTCACTGTGTGTGTTTGGGGGGGATCAGTCACTCTGTGTGAGGGGATCAGTCACTGTGTGTGGGGGATCAGTCACTGTGTGTGGGGGAGGGATCAGTCACTGTGTGTGTGGGGGGGAGGGATCAGTCACTGTGTGCGGGGGGGATCAGTCACTGTGTGTGTGGGGGGATCATTCACTGTTTGTTGGGGGGATCAGTCACTGTGTGTGTGGGGGGGATCAGTCACTGTGTGTGGGGGGGGATCAGTCCCTGTGTGTGGGGGGGGATCAGTCACTGTGGGTGTGTGGGGGGGGATCAGTCACTGTGTGTGTGTGGGGGGGATCAGTCACTGTGTGTGGGGGGTGATCAGTCACACTGTGCGGGGGATCAGTCACTGTGTGTGGGAGGGATCAGTCACGGTGTGTGAAGGGGAGGGATCAGTCACTGTGTGTGTGGGTTGGTTCAGTCGCTGTGAGTGGGGGGTGTCAGTCACTGTGTGTGTGTGGGGGTGATCTGTCACTGTGTGTGTGGGAGGGCTCAATCACTGTGAGAAGTTGGGGGATCACTCACTGTGTGGGTGGGGGGATCAGTCACTGTGTGTGTGTGGGGGGGAGATCAGTCACTGTGTGTGGGGGGGGAACAGTCACTGTGTGTGTGGTGATCATGTCATTGTGTGGGGGGTGATCAGTCACAGTGTGTGGGGGGGATCATTCACTGTGTGTGGGGGGGGTTAGTCACTGGGTGTGTGGGGGGGATCAGTCACTGTGTGTGGGGGGATTAGTCACTGTGTGTGTGTGCAGGGATCAGTCACTGTGTGTGGGTGGGATCAGTCACTGAGTTGGGGGTATCAGTCACTGTGTGTGGGGGGATCAGTCACTGTGTGCGGGGGGGATCAGTCACTGTGTGTGTGGGGGGATCATTCACTGTTTGTTGGGGGGATCAGTCACTGTGTGTGTGGGGGGGATCAGTCACTGTGTGTGGGGGGGGATCAGTCACTGTGTGTGTGTGGGGGGATCAGTCACTGAGTGGGGGGGATCAGTCACTGTGTGTGGGGGAGGGATCAGTCACTGTGTGTTTGGGGGGGAGGGATCAGTCACTGTGTGCGGGGGGGATCAGTCACTGTGTGTGTGGGGGGATCATTCACTGTTTGTTGGGGGGATCAGTCACTGTGTGTGTGGGGGGGATCAGTCACTGTGTGTGGGGGGGATCAGTCACTGTGTGTGGGGGGGATCAGTCACTGTGTGTGTGTGGGGGGGGATCAGTCACTGTGTGTGTGTGGGGGGGATCAGTCACTGTGTGTGGGGGGGGATCAGTCACTGTGTGCGGGGGATCAGTCACTGTGTGTGGGGGGGATCAGTCACGGTGTGTGAAGGGGAGGGATCAGTCACTGTGTGTGTGGGTGGGTTCAGTCGCTGTGAGTGGGGGGTGTCAGTCACTGTGTGTGTGTGGGGGTGATCAGTCACTGTGTGTGTGGGAGGGCTCAATCACTGTGAGAAGTTGGGGGATCACTCACTGTGTGGGTGGGGGGATCAGTCACTGTGTGTGTGTGGGGGGGAGATCAGTCACTGTGTGTGGGGGGGAACAGTCACTGTGTGTGTGGTGATCATGTCATTGTGTGGGGGGTGATCAGTCACAGTGTGTGGGGGGGATCATTCACTGTGTGTGGGGGGGATTAGTCACTGGGTGTGTAGGGGGGATCAGTCACTGTGTGTGGGGGGATTAGTCACTGTGTGTGTGTGCAGGGATCAGTCACTGTGTGTGGGTGGGATCAGTCACTGAGTTGGGGGTATCAGTCACTGTGTGTGGAGGGATCTGTCACTGTGTGTGTGGGGGGGATCAGTCACCATGTGTGTGTGGGGGGATCAGTCACTGTGTGTGTGGGGGGGATCGGTCACTGTGTGTGGGGGGCTCAGTCACTGTGTGTGTGGGGGGGGTGCTCACTTAGTGTGTGTGTGGGGGATCAGTCACTGTGTCTGGGGAGGGATCAGTCACTGTGTGTGTGCGGGGATCAGTCACTCTGTGTGTGGGGGTTCAGTCACTGTGTGTGGGGGGGGATCAGTTACTGTGTGTGTGGGGGATCAGTCACTGTGTCTGGGGAGGGATCAGTCACTGTGTGTGTGGGGGATCAGTCACTCTGTGTGTGGGGGTTCAGTCACTGTGTGTGGGGGGGATCAGTCACTGTGTGTGTGGGGGATCAGTCGCTGTGTGTGGGGGGGGGATCAGTCACTGTATGTGTGTGTGGGCGGGGATCATTCACTGTGTATGTGTGTGGGGGGATCAGTCACTGTGTGTGGGTTGGATCAGTCACTGTGTGTGTGGGGGGTCAGTCACTGGTTGGGGGGATCATTCACTGTGTTGCGGGGGGATCAGTCACTGTGTGTCTGGGGTAATCAGTCACTGTGTGTGTGGGGGGTTCAGTCACTGTGTGGGGGCGGATAAGTCACTGTGTGTGTGTGGGGGGGATCAATCACTGTGTGGGTGGGGGGATCAGTCACTCTGTGTGAGTAAGGGGATCAGTCACTGTGTGTGGGGGGATCAGTCATTTTGTGTGGGGGGATCAGTCACTGTGTTGTTGGCGGTGATTATGTCACTGTGTGTGGGGGGGATCAGTCACTGTGTGTGTGTGGGGGGGATCTGTCACTGTGTGTGGAGGGGATCAGTCACTTTGTGTGGGGGGGATCAGTCACTGTGTGTGGGGGTGCGGATCAGTCTCTGTGTGGTGGGTGGTATCAGTCACTGTGTGTGGGGCGATCAGTAACTGTGTGTGGGTGGGATCAGTCACGGTGTGTGGAGGGGAGGGATCAGTCACTGTCTGGTGCGGGTTCAGTCGCTGTGTGTGTGGTGCGGGGGATCAGTCACTGTGTGTGTGTGTGGGATCAGGCGCTGTGAGTGGGCGGGATCAGTCACTGTGTGTGTGGAGGGGGGGATCAGTCACTGTGTGTGTGGGGGGGATCATTCACTGTGTGGAAGGGGATCAGTCACTGTGTGTGTGGGGGGGATCAGTCACTGTGTGTGTGGGGGATCAGTCACTGTGTGTGTGGGGGGGATCATTCTCTGTGTGTGGGGGGATCAGTCACTGTGTGGGGGGGGGATCAGTCACTGTATGTGTTTGGGGGGGATCTGTCACTGTGTGTGGGGTGGATCAGTCACTGTGTGTGGGGGGGATTAGTCACTCTGTGTGTGGAGGGGATCAGTCACTGTGCGTGTGTGGGGGGGGATCAGTCACTGTGTGTGTGTGGGGGGGGATCAGTCACTGTGTGTGGGGGGGATCAGTCACTGTGTGTGTGTGGGGGGGGATCAGTCACTGTGTGTGTTTGGGGGGGATCAGTCACTCTGTGTGAGGGGATCAGTCACTGTGTGTGGGGGATCAGTCACTGTGTGTGGGGGAGGGATCAGTCACTGTGTGTGTGGGGGGGAGGGATCAGTCACTGTGTGCGGGGGGGATCAGTCACTGTGTGAGTGGGGGGATCATTCACTGTTTGTTGGGGGGATCAGTCACTGTGTGTTTGGGGGGGATCAGTCACTGTGTGTGGGGGGGGATCAGTCCCTGTGTGTGGGGGGGGATCAGTCACTGTGTGTGTGTGGGGGGGGATCAGTCACTGTGTGTGTGTGGGGGGGATCAGTCACTGTGTGTGGGGGGGGATCAGTCACACTGTGCGGGGGATCAGTCACTGTGTGTGGGGGGGATCAGTCACGGTGTGTGAAGGGGAGGGATCAGTCACTGTGTGTGTGGGTGGGTTCAGTCGCTGTGAGTGGGGGGTGTCAGTCACTGTGTGTGTGGGAGGGATCAATCACTGTGAGAAGTTGGGGGATCACTCACTGTGTGGGTGGGGGGATCAGTCACTGTGTGTGTGTGGGGGGGAGATCAGTCACTGTGTGTGGGGGGGGAACAGTCACTGTGTGTGTGGTGATCATGTCATTGTGTGGGGGGTGATCAGTCACAGTGTGTGGGGGGGATCATTCACTGTGTGTGGGGGGGATTAGTCACTGGGTGTGTGGGGGGGATCAGTCACTGTGTGTGGGGGGATTAGTCACTGTGTGTGTGTGCAGGGATCAGTCACTGTGTGTGGGTGGGATCAGTCACTGAGTTAGGGGTATCAGTCACTGTGTGTGGAGGGATCTGTCACTGTGTGTGTGGGGGGGATCAGTCACTGTGTGTGTGTGGGGGGATCAGTCACTGTGTGTGTGGGGGGGATCGGTCACTGTGTGTGGGGGGCTCAGTCACTGTGTGTGTGGGTGGGGTGCTCACTTACTGTGTGTGTGGGGGATCAGTCACTGTGTCTGGGGAGGGATCAGTCACTGTGTGTGTGCGGGGATCAGTCACTCTGTGTGTGGGGGTTCAGTCACTGTGTGTGGGGGGGGATCAGTTACTGTGTGTGTGGGGGATCAGTCACTGTGTCTGGGGAGGGATCAGTCACTGTGTGTGTGGGGGATCAGTCACTCTGTGTGTGGGGGTTCAGTCACTGTGTGTGGGGGGGATCAGTCACTGTGTGTGTGGGGGATCAGTCGCTGTGTGTGGGGGGGGATCAGTCACTGTGTGTGTGTGTGGGCGGGGATCATTCACTGTGTATGTGTGTGGGGGGATCAGTCACTGTGTGTGGGTTGGATCAGTCACTGTGTGTGTGCGGGGATCAGTCACTCTGTGTGTGGGGGATCAGTCACTGTGTGTCTGGGGTGATCAGGCACTGTGTGTGAGAGGGATCAGTCACTGTGTGGGGGCGGACAAGTCACTGTGTGTGTGTGGGGGGGATCAATCACTGTGTGGGTGGGGGGATCATTCACTCTGTGTGAGTGAGGGGATCAGTCACTGTGTGTGGGGGGATCAGTCATTTTGTGTGGGGGGATCAGTCACTGTGTTGTTGGCGGTGATTATGTCACTGTGTGTGGGGGGGATCAGTTACTGTGTGTGTGTGGGGGGGATCTGTCACTGTGTGTGGAGGGGATCAGTCACTTTGTGTGGGGGGGATCAGTCACTGTGTGTGGGGGGGGCGGATCAGTCACTGTGTGGTGGGTGGTATCAGTCACGGTGTGTGGAGGGGAGGGATCAGTCACTGTCTGGTGCGGGTTCAGTCGCTGTGTGTGTGGTGCGGGGGATCAGTCACTGTGTGTGTGTGTGGGATCAGGCGCTGTGAGTGGGCGGGATCAGTCACTGTGTGTGTGGAGGGGGGGATCAGTCACTGTGTGTGTGTGGGGGATCATTCACTGTGTGGAAGGGGATCAGTCACTGTGTGTGTGGGGGGGATCAGTCACTGTGTGTGTGGGGGATCAGTCACTGTGTGTGTGGGGGGGATCATTCTCTGTGTGTGGGGGGATCAGTCACTGTGTTGGTGGGGGAATCAGTCACTGTGTGTGGGTGAATCAGTCACTGTGTGTGTGGGGGGGGGGATCAGTCACTGTGTGTGGGGAGGATCATTCACTGTGTGCGGGGGATCAGTCACTGTGTGGGGGGGATCAGTCACGGTGTGTGGAGGGGAGGGATCAGTCACTGTGTGTGTGGGTGGGCTCAGTCTTTTTGAGTGGGGGGGGATCAGTCACTGTGTGTGTTTGGGGGGGATCTGTCACTGTGTGTGGGGGGATCAGTCACTGTGTGTGGGTCGGGGGCATCAGTCACTGTGTGTGTGGGGGGGATCAGTCACTGTGTGTGGGGGGGATTAGTCACTCTGTGTGTGGGGGGGATCAGTCACTGTGCGTGTGTGGGGGGGATCAGTCACTGTGTGTGTGTGGGGGGCGATCAGTCACTGTGTGTGGGGGGGATCAGTCACTGTGTGTGTGTGGGGGGGTTCAGTCACTGTGTGTGTTTGGGGGGGATCAGTCACTCTGTGTGAGGGGATCAGTCACTGTGTGTGGGGGATCAGTCACTGTGTGTGTGGGGGGGGGATCAGTCACTGTGTGTGGGGGGGATTAGTCACTCTGTGTGTGGGAGGGATCAGTCACTGTGTGTGTGTGGGGGGGATCAGTCACTGTGTGTGTGTGGGGGGGGATCAGTCACTGTGTGTGGGGGGGATCAGTCACTGTGTGTGGGGGGATCAGTCACTGTGTGTGGGGGGGATTAGTCACTCTGTGTGTGGGGGGGATCAGTCACTGTGTGTGTGGGGGGGATCAGTCACTGTGTGTGGGGGGGATCAGTCACTCTGTGTGTGGGGGGGATCAGTCACTGTGTGAGTGGGGGGGATCAGTCACTGTGTGGGGGGGGGATCAGTCACTGTGAGTATGTGGCGCGGATCAGTCACGTTGTGGGGGGGACTCAGTCACTGTGTGTGTGGGGGGGGCTCACTCACTGTGTGTGTGGGGGATCAGTCACTGTGTCTGGTGAGTGATCAGTCACTGTGTGTGAGGGGATCAGTCACTGTGTGGGTGGTGATCATGTCATTGTGTGAGGGGTGATCAGTCACTGTTTGTGGGGGGATCATTCATTGTGTGTGGGGGGGATCAGTCACTCTGTGTGGGGGGATATCAGTCACTGTGATTGTGGGGGTGTGTTCTGTCACTGTCTGTGGGGGGATCAGTCACTGTGTGTGGCGGGAATCAGTCACTGTGTGTGGGGGGGATTATTCACTCTGTGTGTGGGGGGATCAGTCACTGTGTGTGTGTGTGCGGGGATCAGTCACTGTGTGTGGGTGGGATCAGTCACTAAGTGGGGGGTATCAGTCACTGTGTGTGCGGGGAATCAGTCACTGTGTGTGGGTTGGGGGCATCAGTCACTGTGTGTGTGTGGGGGGATCAGTCACTGTGAAGGGGGATCAGTTACGGTGTGTGGAGGGGAGGGATCAGTCACTGTGTGTGTGGGTGGGCTCAGTCTCTTTGAGTGGGGGGGGATCAGTCACTGTGTGTGGGTCGGGGGCATCAGTCACTGTGTGTGGGGGGGATCAGTCACTGTGTGTGTGGGGGATCAGTCACTGTGTGTGGGGGGGATCAGTCAATCTGTGTGTGGGTGATATCAGTCACTGTGATTGTGGGGGGGATCTGTCACTGTGTGTGGGGTCGATCATTCACTGTATGTGGGTGTATTAGTCACTGTGTGTGGGTGGGATCAGTCACTAAGTGGGGGGTTTCAGTCACTGTGTGTGCGGGGAATCAGTCACTGTGTGTGTGTGGGGTGATCAGTCACTGTGTGGGGGGGATCAGTCACTGTGTGGGGGGGATCAGTCACTGTGTGTGTGTGGGGGGGATCAGTCACTGTGTCGGGGGGGATCAGTCACTGTGTGTGTGGCGCAGATCAGTCACATTGTGGGGGAGACTCAGTCACTGTGTGTGTGGGGGATCAGTCACTGTGTCTGGGGAGTGATCAGTCACTGTGTGTGTGGGGGATCAGTCATTCTGTGTGTGGGGGATCAGTCACTGTGTGTGGGGGGGATCAGTCACTGTGTGTGGGGTCGATCAGTCACTGTATGTGGGGGGGAAATGTCACTATGTGTGGAGGGGATCAGTCACTATGTGTGGGGGGGCGGATCAGTCACTGTCTGGTGGGGGTTCAGTCGCTGTGTGTGTGGGGCGGGGGATCAGTCACTGTGTGTGAGGGTGGGATCAGGCGCTGTGAGTGGGCGGCGTTCAGTCACTGTGTGTGTGGAGGGGGGGATCAGTCACTGTGTGTGTGGGGGGGATCAGTCACAGTGTGGAAGGGGATCAGTCACTGTGTGTGAGTCGGGGGCATCAGTTACTGTGTGTGGGGCGGCTCAGTCGCTATGTGTGGGGGGGGGATCAGTCACTGTGTGTGTGGGGGTGTGTTCAGTCACTGTTTTTCGAGAGATCAGTCACTGTGTGTGGGGCGGGATCAGTCACTGTGTGTGTGGGGGGGATCAGGCGCTGTGAGTGGGCGGGGTTCAGTCACTGTGTGTGTGGAGGGGGGGATCAGTCACTGTGTGTGTGGGGGGGATCAGTCACTGTGTGGAAGGGGATCAGTCACTGTTTGTGAGTCGGGGGCATCAGTTACTGTGTGTGCGGCGGCTCAGTCACTGTGTGTCGAGAGGGATCAGTCACTGTGTGTGTGGGAGTGTGTTCAGTCACTGTTTTTGGAGAGATCAGTCACTGTGTGTGGGGCGGGATCAATCACTGTGTGTGTGGGGGGGATCATTCACTGTGTGTGTGGGGGATCATTCACTGTGTGTGGGGGGGATCAGTCACTGATTGTGTGGGGGGATCATTCACTGTTTGTTGGGGGGATCAGTCACTGTGTGTGTGGGGGGGATCAGTCACTGTGTGTGGGGGGGGACCAGTCACTGTGTGTGGGGGGGATCAGTCACTGTGTGTGTGTGGGGGGGGGGATCAGTCACTGTGTGTGTGTGGGGGGGATCAGTCACTGTGTGTGGGGGGGGGGATCAGTCACTGTGTGCGGGGGATCAGTCACTGTGTGTGGGGGGGATCAGTCACGGTGTGTGAAGGGGAGGGATCAGTCACTGTGTGTGTGGGTGGGTTCAGTCGCTGTGAGTGGGGGGTGTCATTCACTGTGTGTGTGTGGGGGTCATCAGTCACTGTGTGTGTGGGAGGGCTCAATCACTGTGAGAAGTTGGGGGATCACTCACTGTGTGGGTGGGGGGGATCAGTCACTGTGTGTGTGTGTGGGGGAGATCAGTCACTGTGTGTTTGGGGGGAACAGTCACTGTGTGTGTGGTGATCATGTCATTGTGTGGGGGCTGATCAGTCACAGTGTGTGGGGGGGATCATTCACTGTGTGTGGGGGGATCAGTCACTGTGTGGGTGGGGGGGATCAGTCCCTGTGTGTGGGGGGGATCAGTCACTGTGTGTGTGGGGGGGTCAGTCACTGTGTGTGGGGGGGGGATCAGTCACTGTGTGCGGGGGATCAGTCACTGTGTGTGGGGGGGATCAGTCACTCTGTGGGGGGGGGATCAGTCACTGTGTGTGTAGGGGATCAGTCGCTGTGTGTGGGGGGGATCAGTCACTGTGTGTGTGTGTGGGCGGGGATCATTCACTGTGTATGTGTGGGGGGGGGATCAGTCACTGTGTGTGGGTTGGATCAGTCATTGTGTTTGGGGGGGTCTGTCACTGTGTGTGTGTTGGGGAATCAGTCACTGTTTGTTTGGGGGATCAGTCACTGTGTGTGGGGGGGATAAGTCACTGTGTGTGTGGGGGGGGGATCAGTCACCATGTGTGTGAGGGGGGGATCAGTCATTGTGTGTGGCCGGGGATCAGTCACTGTGTGTGGTGGGGGGATCAGTCACTGTGTGTGTGGGGGCTCAGTCATTGTGTGTATGGGGGGATCAGTCACAGTGTGTGTGGGGGGTATCAGTAACTGTGTGTGGGAAGGAATCAGTCACTGTGTGGGTGGGGATCAGTCACTGTGTGTGTGTGTGGGGGATCAGTCACTGTGTGGGGGGGATCAGTCATTGTGTGGGTGAGGATCATTCACAGTGTTTGTGTGGGGAGGGATCAGTCACTGTGTGGGGGGTGGAATCAGTCAGTGTGTGTGTGGCGGGGATCAGTCACTGTGTGGGGGGCGGCTCAGTCACTGTGTGTGTGGGGGGGATCAGTCAATGTGTGTGTGGGGGATCAGTCACTGTGTCTGGGGAGGGATCAGTCACTGTGTGTGTGGGGGATCAGTCACTCTGTGTGGGGGGGATCAGTCAATGTGTGTGTGGGGGGGGCTCAGTCACTGTGTGTGTGGGGGATCAGTCACTGTGTCTGGGGAGGGATCAGTCACTGTGTGTCTGGGGGATCAGTCACTCTGTGTGAGGGGGATCAGTCACTGTGTGTGGCGGTGGGAACAGTCACTGTGTGTGTGGGGGAATCATTCACTGTGCGTGTGGGGGATCAGTCACTGTGTGTGTGGGGGTTCAGTCACTGTGTGTGGGGGGGGATCAGTCACTGTGTGTGTGTGTGGGCGGGGATCATTCACTGTGTATGTGTGGGGAGGGATCAGTCACTGTCTGTGAGTGGGATCAGTCACTGTGTGTGTGGGTGGATCAGTCACTGGTTGGGGGGATCAGTCACTGTGTTGCAGGGAGATCAGTCACTGTGTGTGTGGGGTGATCAGTCACTGTGTGTGTGGGGGGGAACAGTCACTGTTTTGGGGGGGATCAGTCACAGTGTGGGTGGGGGGGATCAGTCACTGTGTGTGTGTGTGGGGGGGTCAGTCACTGTGTGTGTGTCGGGGGATCAGTCACTGTGTGGGTGGTGATCATGTCATTGTGGGGGGATGATCAGTCACTGTGTGTGGCGGGGATCATTCACTGTGTGTGGGGGGATCAGTCACTGTCTGGGTGGGGGGGATCAGTCACTGTGTGTGGGGGGGATCAGTCACTGTGTGTGTGTGGGGGGGATCAGTCACTATGTAGGGGGGGGATCAGTCACTGTGTGCGGGGGATCAGTTCATTGTGAGGGGATGATCAGTCACTGTGGGTGGGGAGGATCAGTCACTGTAAGTGGGGGGATCAGTCACTGTGTGTGTGGCGGGATCAGTCACTGTGTGTGGGGGGGACCAATCACTGTGTGGGGGCGATCAGTCACTGTGTGTGGAGGGGATCAGTCACTGTGTGTGAGGGGGGTCAGTCACGGTGTGTGGAGGGGATCAGGCGCTATGAGTGGGGGGGATCATTCACTGTGTGGGGGGGGGGATCAGTCACTGTGTGTGTGGGGCGGTCAGTCACTGTGTGGTGGGGAATCAGTAACTGTGTGTTGGTTGGATCAATCACTGTGTGTGTGGGTGTGTGTTCAGTCACTGTGTGTTGGGGGGGATCAGTCACTGTGTGTGTGGCGGTGTGTTCAGTCACTGTGTGTGGTGGGATTAGTCACTGTGTGTGTGGGGGGGATCAGTCACTGTGTGTGGTGGGATTAGTCACTGTGTGCGGGGGGGATCAGTCACTGTGTGTGTGGGGGGATCATTCACTGTTTGTTGGGGGGATCAGTCACTGTGTGTGTGGGGGGGATCAGTCACTGTGTGTGGGGGAGGGATCAGTCACTGTGTGTGTGGGGGGGGAGGGATCAGTCACTGTGTGCGGGGGGGATCAGTCACTGTGTGTGAGGGGGGATCATTCACTGCTTGTTGGGGGGATCAGTCACAGTGTGTGTGGGGGGAATCAGTCACTGTGTGTGGGGGGGGGATCAGTCACTGTGTGTGGGGGGGTCAGTCACTGTGTGTGTGTGGGGGGGATCTGTCACTGTGTGTGGAGGGGATCAGTCACTTTGTGTGGGGGGGATCAGTCACTGTGTGTGGGGGGGGCGGATCAGTCACTGTGTGGTGGGTGGTATCAGTCACTGTGTGTGGGGCGATCAGTAACTGTGTGTGGGTGGGATCAGTCACGGTGTGTGGAGGGGAGGAATCAGTCACTGTCTGGTGCGGGTTCAGTCGCTGTGTGTGTGGTGCGTGGGATCAGTCACTGTGTGTGTGTGTGGGATCAGGCGCTGTGAGTGGGCGGGATCAGTCACTGTGTGTGTGGAGGGGGGGATCAGTCACTGTGTGTGTGGGGGGGATCATTCACTGTGTGGAAGGGGATCAGTCACTGTGTGTGTGGGGGGGATCAGTCACTGTGTGTGTGGGGGATCAGTCACTGTGTGTGTGGGGGATCAGTCACTGTGTGTGTGGGGGGATGAGTCACTGTGTGGGTGGGGGAATCAGTCACTGTGTGTGGGTGGGATCAGTCACTGTGTGTGTGGGGGGGGATCAGTCACTGTGTGGGGGGGATCAGTCACGGTGTGTGGAGGGGAGGGATCAGTCACTGTGTGTGTGGGTGGGCTCAGTCTTTTTGAGTGGGGGGGGATCAGTCACTGTGTGTGTTTGGGGGGGATCTGTCACTGTGTGTGGGGGGGATCAGTCACTGTGTGTGGGTCGGGGGCATCAGTCACTGTGTGTGTGGGGGGGATCAGTCACTGTGTGTGGGGGGGATTAGTCACTCTGTGTGTGGGGGGATCAGTCACTGTGCGTGTGTGGGGGGGATCAGTCACTGTGTGTGTGTGGGGGGGATCAGTCACTGTGTGTGGGGGGGATCAGTCACTGTGTGTGTGTGGGGGGGGATCAGTCACTGTGTGTGTTTGGGGGGGATCAGTCACTCTGTGTGAGGGGATCAGTCACTGTGTGTGGGGGATCAGTCACTGTGTGTGGGGGAGGGATCAGTCAATGTGTGTGTGGGGGGGAGGGATCAGTCACTGTGTGCAGGGGGGATTAGTCACTGTGTGTGTGGGGGGATCATTCACTGTTTGTTGGGGGGATAAGTCACTGTGTGTGTGGGGTGGATCAGTCACTGTGTGTGGGGGGGGATCTGTCACTGTGTGTGGGGGGGGATCAGTCACTGTGTGTGTGTGGGGGGGGATCAGTCACTGTGTGTTTGTGGGGGGATCAGTCACTGTGTGTGGGGGGGGGATCAGTCACTGTGTGCGGGGGATCAGTCACTGTGTGTGGGGGGGATCAGTCACGGTGTGTGAAGGGGAGGGATCAGTCACTGTGTGTGTGGGTGGGTTCAGTCGCTGTGAGTGGGGGGTGTCAGTCACTGTGTGTGTGTGGGGGTGATCAGTCACTGTGTGTGTGGGAGGGCTCAATCACTGTGAGAAGTTGGGGGATCACTCACTGTGTGGGTGGGGGGATCAGTCACTGTGTGTGTGTGTGGGGGGAACAGTCACTGTGTGTGTGGTGATCATGTCATTGTGTGGGGGGTGATCAGTCACAGTGTGTGTGGGGGATCATTCACTGTGTGTGGGGGGGATTAGTCACTGGGTGTGTGGGGGGGATCAGTCACTGTGTGTGGGGGGATTAGTCACTGTGTGTGTGTGCAGGGATCAGTCACTGTGTGTGG
>NW_027254674.1:215000-216128 GCF_044704955.1 Pristiophorus japonicus | reverse complement strand
CACACTCTCTCTCTCTCCCTCTGTTTCCCCCTGGGGGGGTACCCCCCGGGGGTGGATGGGGTACACGCTCTCTCTCACCTCTGCCGTGTGATGTACACACTCTCTCTCTCTCCCTCTGTCGTGTGATGTACACACTCTCTCTCTCTCTCTCTCTGCCGTGTGATGTACACTCTCTCTCTCTCTCTCTCTGCCGTGTGATATACACACTCTCTCTCTCTCTCTCTCTGCCGTGTGATGTACACACTCTCTCTCTCTCTGTCGTGTGATGTACACGCTCTCTCTCCCTCTGCCGTGTGATGTACACACTCTCTCTCTCTCCCTCTGTCGTGTGATGTACACACTCTCTCTCTCTCTCTGTCGTGTGATGTACACGCTCTCTCTCTCTCTGTTGTGTGATGTACACTCTCTCTCTCTCTCTGTCGTGTGATGTACACGCTCTCTCTCTCTCTCTCTGTTGTGTGATGTACACGCTCTCTCTCTCTCTGTCGTGTGATGTACACGCTCTCTCTCTCTCTCTGTCATGTGATGTACACGCTCTCTCTCTCTCTCTCTCTGTCGTGTGATGTACACGCTCTGTCTCCCTCTGCCGTGTGATGTACACACTCTCTCTCTCTCTCCCTCTGTAGTGTGATGTATACACTCTCTCGCTCTGTCGTCTGATGTACACACTCTCTCTCTCTCTCCCTCTGGCGTGTGATGTACACACTCTCTCTCTCTGCTGTGTGATGTACACGCTCTCTCTCTCTCTCTGTGTTGTGTGATCTACACGCTCTCTCTCTTTCTCTCTCTGTTGTGTGATGTACACCCTCTCTCTCTCTCTCTCTCTGTTGTGTTATGTACACGCTCTCTCTCTCTCGCTCTCTCTGTTGTGTGATGTACAGGTTCTCTCTCTCTCTCTCTCTCTCTCTCTCTCTCTCTCTCTGTCATGTGATGTACACGCTCTCTCTCTCCCTCTCTCTGTCGTATGATGTACACGCTCTCTCTCTCTCTGTCGTGTGATGTACACGCTCTCTCTCTCTCTCTCTGTCGTGTGATGTACACGCTCTCTCTCTCTCTCTCTGTTGGTTGATGTACACGATCTCTCTCTCTTTCTCTCTCTTTCTCTCTCTCTCTCTCTCTGTCGTGTGA
>NW_027254674.1:202500-205000 GCF_044704955.1 Pristiophorus japonicus | reverse complement strand
CTCTGTCGTGTGATTTACACGCTCGCTCTCTCTCTGTCGTGTGATGTACACGCTCTCTCTCTCTGTTGTGTGATGTACAAACTCTCTCTCACTCTGTCGTGTGATGTACACTCTCTCTCTCTCTGTTGTGTGATGTACACGCTGTCTCTCTCTCTCTGTTGTGTTGTACACGCTCTCTCTCTCTCTCTGTCGTGTGATGTACACGCTCTCTCGCTCCCTCTCTCTCTGTTATGTGATGTACACGCTCTCTCTCTCTCTGTTGTGTGATGTACATGCTCTCTCTCTCTCTCTCTCTCTCTGTTGTGTGATGTACATGCGCTCTCTCTCTCTCTCTCTCTGTCGTGTGATGTACACCCTCTCTCTCTCTCTCTCTGTCGTGTGATGTACACGCTCTCTCTCTCTCTCTCTGTTGTGTGATGTACACGCTCTCTCTCTCTCTCTCTCTCTGTTGTGTGATGTACACGCTCTCACTCTCTCTCTCTCTCTCTCTGTTTTATGATGTACACGCTCTCTCTCTCTCTGTTGTGTGATGTACACGCTCTCTCTTTCTCTCTCTCTCTCTCTGTTGTGTGATGTACACGCTCTCTCTCTCTGTCGTGTGACGTACACGCTCTCTCTCTCTCTCTCTGTCGTGTGATGTACACGCTCTCTCTCTCTCTGTTGTGTGATGTACACGCTCTCTCTCTCTCTTTCTCTCTCTCTCTCTCTCTGTTGTATCATGTACAAGTTCTCTCTCTCTCTCTGTCATGTGATGTACACGCTCTCTCTCTCTTTCTCTGTCGTGTGATTTACACGCTCGCTCTCCCTCTGTCGTGTGATGTACACGCTCTCTCTCTCCCTCTCTCTCTGTCGTGTGATGTACACACTCTCTCTCTCTGTCGTGTGATGTACACACTCCCTCTCTCTCTCTCTCTCTCTCTCTCTCTGTGTCATGTGATGTACACACTCTCTCTCCCTCTCTCCCTCTGTCATGTGATGTACACGCTCTCTCTCCCTCTGCCGTGTGATGCACACTCTCTCTCTCTCTCTCTCTCTCTCTGTTGTGTGATGTACACGCTCTCTCTCTCTCTCTCTCTGTTGTGTGATGTACACGCTTTCTCTCTCTCTCTCTCTCTCTGTTGTGTGATGTACACGCTCTCTCTCTCTCTCTGTTGTGTGATGTACACGCTCTCTCTCTCTCTCTGTGTTGTGTGATCAACACGCTCTCTCTCTCTCTCTCTGTTGTGTGATGTACACGCTCTCTCTCTCTCTGTTGTGTGATGTACACGCTCTCTCTCTCTCGCTCTCTCTGTTGTGTGATGTACACGTTCTCTCTCTCTCCTCTCTCTTTCTCTCTCTATCGCTCTCTGTCGTGTGATGTACATGCTCTCTCTCCCTCTGCCATGTGATGTTCACTCTCTCTCTCTCTCTGTTGTGTGATGTACACGTTCTCTCTCTCTCCTCTCTCTCTCTCTCTCTGTCATGTGATGTACACGCTCTCTCTCTCCCTCTCTCTGTCGTATGATGTACATACTCTCTCTCTCTCTCTCTGTCGTGTGATGTACACGCTCTCTCTCTCTCTCTCTGTCGTGTGATATACACACTCTCTCTCTCTCTCCCTCTGTCGTGTGATGTACACGCTCTCTCTCCCTCTGCCGTGTGATGTACACACTTTCTCTCTCTCCCTCTGTCGTGTGATGTACACACTCACTCTCTCTCTCTCTCTCTCTCTCTCTGTCGTGTGATGTACACACTCTCTCTCTCTCTGTTGTGTGATGTACACGCCCTCTCTCTGTTGTGTGATGTACATGCTCTCTCTCTCTCTCTGTGTTGTGTGATCTACATGCTCTCTTTCTCTCTCTCTCTCTGTTGTGTGATGTACACGCTTTCTCTCTCTCTCTCTCTCTGTTGTGTGATGTACACGCTCTCTCTCTCTCTCTGTTGTGTGATGTACACGCTTTCTCTCTCTCTCTCTCTCTCAGTTGTGTGATGTACACGCTCTCTCTCTCTCTCTCTGTTGTGTGATTTACACGCTCTCTCTCTCTCGCTCTCTCTGTTGTGTGATGTACACGTTCTCTCTCTCTCTCTACTCTCTCTCTCTCTGTCGTGTGATGTACACGCTCTCTCTCTCCCTCTCACTGTCGTGTGATGTACACGCTCTCTCTCTCTCTCTCTGTCGTGTGATGTACACGCTCTCTCTCTCTCTCTCTGTCGTGTGATGTACACGCTCTCTCTCTCTCTCTCTGTCGTGTGATGTACACGCTCTCTCTCTCTTTCTTTCTCTTTCTCTCTCTCTCTCTCTGTCGTGTGATGTACACGCTCTCTCTCTCTCTCTCTCTCTCTCTCTCTCTCTGTTGTGTGATGCACACGCTCTCTCTCTCTCTCTCTCTGTCGTGTGATGTACACGCTCTCTCTCTCTCTCTCTCTCTGTTGTGTGATGCCCACACTCTCTCTCTCTTTCTCTCTCTCTCTCGCTCTCTGTCGTGTGATGTACATGCTCTCTCTCCCTCTGCCATGTGAT
>NW_027254674.1:195000-200000 GCF_044704955.1 Pristiophorus japonicus | reverse complement strand
TCTCTCTGTTTTGTGATGTACACGCTCTCTCTCTCTCTGTTGTGTGATGTACACGCTCTCTCTCTCTCTCTCTGTCATGTGATGTACACGCTCTCTCTCTCTTTCTCTGTCGTGTGATTTACACGCTCGCACTCTCTCTGTCGTGTGATATACACGCTCTCTCTCTCTGTCGTGTGATGTACACACTCTCTCTCTCTGTCGTGTGATGTACACACTCTCTCTCTCTCTCTCCCTCTGTCATGTGATGTACACACTCTCTCTCCCTCTGCCGTGTGATGTACACACTCTCTCTATCTATTGTGTGATGTACACGCTCTCTCTCTCTCTCTGTCGTGTGATGTACACACTCTCTCTCTCTCTCTGTTGTGTGATGTACACGCTCTCTCTCTCTCTCTCTGTTGTGATGTACACGCTCTCTCTCTCTCTGTTGTGTGATGTACACACTCTCTCTCTCTCTGTTGTGTGATGTACACGCTCTCTCTCTCTCTCTCTCTGTCGTGTGATGTACACGCTCTCTCTCCCTCTGCCGTGTGATGTACACAATCTTTCTCTCTCTCCCTCTGTAGTGTGATGTACACTCTCTCTCTCTCTCTCTCTCTCGTGTGATGTACACACTCTCTCTCTCTCTCCCTCTGTCGTGTGATGTAGACGCTCTCTCTCCCTCTGCCGTGTGATGTACACACTCTCTCTCTCTGTTGTGTGATTTACACGCTCTCTCTCTGTTGTGTGATGTACACGCTCTCTCTCTGTTGTGTGATGTACACACTCTCTCTCTCTCTCTGTGTTGTGTGATCTACACGCTCTCTCTCTCTCTCTCTCTCTGTTGTGTGATGTACACGCTCTCTCTCTCTCTGTCGTGTGATGTACACGCTCTCTCTCTCTCGCTCTCTCTGTTGTGTGATGTACACGTTCTCTCTCTCTCTCTCTCTCTCTCTCTCTCTCTGTCATGTGATGTACACGCTCTCTCCCTCTCTCTGTCGTATGATGTACACGCTCTCTCTCTCTCTCTCTGTCGTGTGATGTACACGCTCTCTCTCTCTCTCTCTGTCATGTGATGTACACGCTCTCTCTCTCTTTCTCTGTCGTGTGATTTACACGCTCGCACTCTCTCTGTCGTGTGATATACACGCTCTCTCTCTCTGTCGTGTGATGTACACACTCTCTCTCTCTGTCGTGTGATGTACACACTCTCTCTCTCTCTCTCCCTCTGTCATGTGATGTACACACTCTCTCTCCCTCTGCCGTGTGATGTACACACTCTCTCTATCTATTGTGTGATGTACACGCTCTCTCTCTCTCTCTGTCGTGTGATGTACACACTCTCTCTCTCTCTCTGTTGTGTGATGTACACGCTCTCTCTCTCTCTCTCTGTTGTGATGTACACGCTCTCTCTCTCTCTGTTGTGTGAAGTACACACTCTCTCTCTCTCTGTTGTGTGATGTACACGCTCTCTCTCTCTCTCTCTCTGTCGTGTGATGTACACGCTCTCTCTCTCTCTGTCATGTGATGTACACGCTCTCTCTCTCTCTCTGACGTGTGATGTACACGCTCTCTCTCTCTCTCTCTCTGTCGTGTGCTGTACACGCTCTCTCTGCCTCTGCCGTGTGATGTACACAATCTTTCTCTCTCTCCCTCTGTAGTGCGATGTACACTCTCTCTCTCTCTCTCTCTCTCTCTCTCTCGTGTGATGTACACACTCTCTCTCTCTCTCTCCCTCTGTCGTGTGCTGTAGACGCTCTCTCTCCCTCTGCCGTGTGATGTACACACTCTCTCTCTCTCTCTCTGTTGTGTGATGTACACGCTCTCTCTCTGTTGTGTGATGTACACACTCTCTCTCTCTCTCTGTGTTGTGTGATCTACACGCTCTCTCTCTCTCTCTCTCTCTGTTGTGTGATGTACACGCTCTCTCTCTCTCTGTTGTGTGATGTACACGCTCTCTCTCTCTCGCTCTCTCTGTTGTGTGATGTACACGTTCTCTCTCTCTCTCTCTCTCTCTCTCTCTCTGTCATGTGATGTACACGCTCTCTCCCTCTCTCTGTCGTATGATGTACACGCTCTCTCTCTCTCTCTCTGTCGTGTGATGTACACGCTCTCTCTCTCTCTCTCTCTGCCATGTAATGTACACGCTCTCTCTCTCTCTCTCTGTTGTGTGATGTACACGCTCACTCCCTCTCTCTCTCTGTCGTGTGATGTACATGCTCTCTCTCCCTCTGCCGTGTGATGTGCACTCTCTCTCTCTCCCTCTGTCGTGTGATGTACACACTCTCTCTCTCTCTCTCTCTGTCGTGTGATGTACACGCTCTCTCTCTCTCTCTCTGTCGTGTGATGTACACGCTCACTCTCTCTCTCTCTGTTGTGTGATGTACACGCTCTCTCCCTCTCTCTCTCTCTGTTGTATGATGTACACGTTCTCTCTCTCTCTGTCGTGTGATGTACACGCTCTCTCTCTCTTTCTCTGGCGTGTGATTTACCCGCTCGCTCTCTCTCTGTCGTGTGATGTACACGCTCTCTCTCTCCCTCTCTCTCTGTCGTGTGATGTACACACTCTCTCTCTCTCTGTTGTGTGATGTACACGCTCTCTCTCTCTTTCTCTCTCTCTCTCTCTCTCTCTCTGTCGTGTGATGTAAATGCTCTCTCTCTCTCTCTTTCGTGTGATGTACACACTCTCTCTCTCTCTCTCTGTCGTGTGATGTACACGCTCTCTCTCTCTCTCTCTCTCTCTGTTGTGTGATGTACACGCTCTCTCTCTCTTTCTCTCTCTTTCTCTCTCTCTCTCTCTCTGTCGTGTGATGTACATGCTCTCTCTCTCTCTCTGTCATGTGATGTACACGCTCTCTCTCTCTTTCTCTGTCGTGTGATTTACACGCTCGCTCTCTCTCTGTCGTGTGATGTACACGCTCTCTCTCTCCCTCTCTCTCTGTCGTGTGATGTACACACTCTCTCTCTCTCTGTCGTGTGATGTACACACTCTCTCTCTCTCTCTCTCTCTCTCTGTCGTGTGATGTACACGCTCTCTCTCTCTCTCTCTGTTGTGTGATGTACACGCTCTCTCTCTCTCTCTCTTTCTCTGTTGTATGATGTACACGTTCTCTCTCTCTCTGTCGTGTGACGTACACACTCTCTCTCCCTCTCTCCCTCTGTCATGTGATGTAGACGCTCTCTCTCCCTCTGCCGTGTGATGCACACTCTCTCTCTCTCTCTCTCTCTCGTGTGATGTACACACTCTCTCTCTCTCTCCCTCTGTCGTGTGATGTAGACGCTCTCTCTCTCTCTGTTGTGTGATGTACACGCTCTCTCTCTCTCTCTCTCTGTTGTGTGATGTACATGCTCTCTCTCTCTCTCTATCTGTCGTGTGATGTACACGCTCTCTCTCTCTCTCTCTGTCGTGTGATGTACACGCTCTCTCTCTCTGTTGTGTGTGTGATGTCCACGCTCTCTCTCTCTCTCTGTGTTGTGATGTACACGCTCTCTCTCTCTCTGTTGTGTGATGTACACGCTCTCTCTCTCTCTCTGTCATGTGATGTACACGCTCTCTCTCTCTTTCTCTGTCGTGTGATTTACACGCTCGCACTCTCTCTGTCGTGTGATATACACGCTCTCTCTCTCTGTCGTGTGATGTACACGCTCTCTCTCTCTGTCGTGTGATGTACACAATCTCTCTCTCTCTCTCCCTCTGTCATGTGATGTACACACTCTCTCTCCCTCTGCCGTGTGATGTACACACTCTCTCTATCTATTGTGTGATGTACACGCTCTCTCTCTCTCTCTGTCGTGTGATGCACACACTCTCTCTCTCTCTCTGTTGTGTGATGTACACGCTCTCTCTCTCTCTCTCTGTTGTGATGTACACGCTCTCTCTCTCTCTGTTGTGTGATGTACACACTCTCTCTCTCTCTGTTGTGTGATGTACACGCTCTCTCTCTCTCTCTCTCTCTCTGTCGTGTGATGTACACGCTCTCTCTCTCTCTGTCGTGTGATGTACACGCTCTCTCTCTCTCTCTGACGTGTGATGTACACGCTCTCTCTCTCTCTCTCTCTCTGTTGTGTGATGTACACGCTCTCTCTCTCTTTCTCTCTCTTTCTCTCTCTCTCGCTCTCTGTCGTGTGATGTACATGCTCTCTCTCCCTCTGCCATGTGATGTACACTCTCTCTCTCTCTCTCTGTCGTGTGATGTACACACTCTCTCTCTCTCTCTCTCTGTCGTGTGATGTACACACTCTCTCTCTCTCTCCCTCTGTCGTGTGATGTACACGCTCTCTCTCCCTTTGCCGTGTGATGTACACACTTTCTCTCTCTCCCTCTGTTGTGTGATGTACACACTCTCTCTCTCTCTCTCTCTCTCTCTGTCGTGTGATGTACACACTCTCTCTCTCTCTGTTGTGTGATGTACACGCCCTCTCTCTGTTGTGTGATGTACATGCTCTCTCTCTCTCTCTGTGTTGTGTGATCTACATGCTCTCTTTCTCTCTCTCTCTGTTGTGTGATGTACACGCTCTCTCTTTCTCTCTCTCTCTGTTGTGTGATTTACACGCTCTCTCTCGCTCTCTCTGTCATGTGATGTACACGTTCTCTCTCTCTCTCTCTCTCTCTCTCTCTGTCGTGTGATGTACACGCTCTCTCTCTCCCTCTCACTGTCGTGTGATGTACACGCTCTCTCTCTCGCTGTCGCGTGATGTACACGCGCTCTCTCTCTCTCTGTCGTCTGATGTACACGCTCTCTCTCTCTCTCTGTCGTGTGATGTACACGCTCTCTCTCTCTCTCTCTGTTGTGTGATGTACACGCTCTCTCTCTCTCTCTCTCTCTCTCTCTCTCTCTCTCTGTCGTGTGATGTAAATGCTCTCTCTCTCTCTCTTTCGTGTGATGTACACACTCTCTCTCTCTCTCTCTGTCGTGTGATGTACACGCTCTCTCTCTCTCTCTCTCTCTGTTGTGTGATGTACACGCTCTCTCTCTCTTTCTCTCTCTTTCTCTCTCTCTCTCTCTCTGTCGTGTGATGTA
>NW_027254674.1:182500-190000 GCF_044704955.1 Pristiophorus japonicus | reverse complement strand
CTCTCTCTCTCTCTCTCTGTCGTGTGATGTACACTCTCTCTCTCTCTCTCCCTCTGTCGTGTGATGTAGACGCTCTCTCTCCCTCTGCCGTGTGATGTACACACTCTCTCTCTCTCTGTTGTGTGATGTACACGCTCTCTCTCCCTCTGCAGTGTGATGTACACAATCTTTCTCTCTCTCCCTCTGTAGTGTGATGTACACTCTCTCTCTCTCTCTCTCTCTCTCTCTCTCTCTCGTGTGATGTACACACTCTCTCTCTCTCTCCCTCTGTCGTGTGATGTAGACGCTCTCTCTCCCTCTGCCGTGTGATGTACACACTCTCTCTCTCTCTGTTGTGTGATGTACACGCTCTCTCTCTGTTGTGTGATGTACACGCTCTCTCTCTGTTGTGTGATGTACACACTCTCTCTCTCTCTGTGTTGTGTGATCTACACGCTCTCTCTCTCTCTCTCTGTTGTGTGATGTACACGCTCTCTCTCTCTCTGTTGTGTGATGTACACGCTCTCTCTCTCTCTCTCTCTCTCTCTCTCTCTCTCTCTCTCTCTCTCTGTCGTGTGATGTACACGCTCTCTTTCTCTCTTTTGTGTGATGTACACGCTCTCTCTCTCTCGCTCACTCTGTTGTGTGATGTACACGTTCTCTCTCTCTCTCTCTCTCTCTATCTCTGTCATGTGATGTACACGCTCTCTCTCTCCCTCTCTCTGTTTTATGATGTACACGCTCTCTCTCTCTCTCTCTCTGTTGTGTGATGTACACGCCCTCTTTCTGTTGTGTGATGTACATGCTCTCTCTCTCTCTCTCTGTTGTGTGATGTACACGCTCTCTCTCTCTCTCTGTCGTGTGATGTACACGCTCTCTCTCTCTCTCTCTCTGTTGTGTGATGTACACACTCTCTCTCTCTCGCTCTCTCTGTTGTGTGATGTACACGTTCTCTCTCTCTCTCTCTCTGTCGTGTGATGTACACACTCTCTCTCTCACTGTTGTGTGATGTACACGCCCTCTCTCTGTTGTGTGATGTACATGCTCTCTCTCTCTCTCTCTGTTGTGTGATGTACACGCTCTCTCTCTCTCTCTCTCTCTGTCGTGTGATGTACACACTCACTCTCTCTCTGTTGTGTGATGTACACGCCCTCTCTCTGTTGTGTGATGTACATGCTCTCTCTCTCTCTCTGTGTTGTGTGATTTACACGCTCTCTCTCTCGCTCTGTTGTGTGATGTACACGCTCTCTCTTTCTCTCTCTCTCTCTGTTGTGTGATTTACACGATCTCTCTCTCTCGCTCTCTCTGTTGTGTGATGTACACGTTCTCTCTCTCTCTCTCTCTCTCTCTCTGTCGCGTGATGTACACGCGGTCTCTCTCTCTCTCTGTCGTGTGATGTACACGCTCTCTCTCTCTCTCTCTGTCTTGTGATGTACACGCTCTCTCTCTCTCTCTCTCTCTCTCTGTTGTGTGATGTACACGCTCTCTCTCTCTTTCTCTCTCTCTCTCTCTCTCTCTCTCTCTCTGTCGTGTGATGTACATGCTCTCTCTCTCTCTCTGTCATGTGATGTACACGCTCTCTCTCTCTTTCTCTGTCGTGTGATTTACACGTTCGCTCTCTTTCTGTCGTGTGATGTACACGCTCTCTCTCTCCCTCTCTCTGCCGTGTGATGTACACGCTCTCTCTCTCTCTCTCTCTGTCGTGTGATGTACACGCTCTCTCTCTCTCTCTCTCTCTGTTGTGTGATGTACACGCTCTCTCTCTCTCTCTCTGTCGTGTGATGTACACGCTCTCTCTCTCTTTCTCTGTCGTGTGATTTACACGCTCGCACTCTCTCTGTCGTGTGATATACACGCACTCTCTCTCTGTCGTGTGATGTACACGCTCTCTCTCTCTGTCGTGTGATGTACACACTCTCTCTCTCTCTCTCCCTCTGTCGTGTGATGTACACACTCTCTCTCTCTCTCTCTCTCTCTGTTGTGTGATGTACACACTCTCTCTCTCTCTCTCCCTCTGTCATGTGATGTACACACTCTCTCTCCCTCTGCCGTGTGATGTACACACTCTCTCTCTCTGTTGTGTGATGTACACGCTCTCTCTCTCTCTGTCGTGTGATGTACACACTCTCTCGCTCTCTCTGTTGTGTGATGTACACGCTCTCTCTCTCTCTCTTTTGTGATGTACACGCTCTCTCTCTCTCTCTCTCTTGTTTGATGTACACACTCTCTCTCTCTCTGTTGTGTGATGTACACGCTCTCTCTCTCTCTCTCTGTTGTGTGATGTACATGCTCTCTCTCTCTCTCTCTGTCGTGTGATGTACACACTCTCTCTCCCTCTCTCCCTCTGTCATGTGATGTACACACTCTCTCTCTCACTGTTGTGTGATGTACACGCCCTCTCTCTGTTGTGTGATGTACATGCTCTCTCTCTCTCTCTGTGTTGTGTGATGTACACGCTCTCTCTCTCTCTCTCTCTCTCTCTCTGTCGTGTGATGTACACACTCTCTCTCTCTCTGTTGTGTGATGTACACGCCCTCTCTCTGTTGTGTGATGCACATGCTCTCTCTCTCTCTCTCTGTTGTGTGATGTACACGCTCTCTCTCTCTCTCTCTCTCTCTGTCGTGTGATGTACACACTCACTCTCTCTCTGTTGTGTGATGTACACGCCCTCTCTCTGTTGTGTGATGTACATGCTCTCTCTCTCTCTCTGTGTTGTGTGATTTACACGCTCTCTCTCTCTCTCTGTTGTGTGATGTACACGCTCTCTCTTTCTCTCTCTCTCTCTGTTGTGTGATTTACACGCTCTCTCTCTCCCTCTCTCTGCCGTGTGATGTACACGCTCTCTCTCTCTCTCTCTCTCTGTTGTGTGATGTACACACTCTCTCTCCCTCTGCCGTGTGATGTACACACTCTCTCTCTCTCTGTTGTGTGATGTACACGCTCTCTCTCTGTTGTGTGATGTACACGCTCTCTCTCTGTTGTGTGATGTACACACTCTCTCTCTCTCTGTGTTGTGTGATCTACACGCTCTCTCTCTCTCTCTCTGTTGTGTGATGTACACGCTCTCTCTCTCTCTGTTGTGTGATGTACACGCTCTCTCTCTCTCTCTCTCTCTCTCTCTCTCTCTCTCTCTCTCTCTCTCTCTCTGTCGTGTGATGTACACGCTCTCTTTCTCTCTTTTGTGTGATGTACACGCTCTCTCTCTCTCGCTCACTCTGTTGTGTGATGTACACGTTCTCTCTCTCTCTCTCTCTCTCTATCTCTGTCATGTGATGTACACGCTCTCTCTCTCCCTCTCTCTGTTTTATGATGTACACGCTCTCTCTCTCTCTCTCTCTGTTGTGTGATGTACACGCCCTCTTTCTGTTGTGTGATGTACATGCTCTCTCTCTCTCTCTCTGTTGTGTGATGTACACGCTCTCTCTCTCTCTCTGTCGTGTGATGTACACGCTCTCTCTCTCTCTCTCTCTGTTGTGTGATGTACACACTCTCTCTCTCTCGCTCTCTCTGTTGTGTGATGTACACGTTCTCTCTCTCTCTCTCTCTGTCGTGTGATGTACACACTCTCTCTCTCACTGTTGTGTGATGTACACGCCCTCTCTCTGTTGTGTGATGTACATGCTCTCTCTCTCTCTCTCTGTTGTGTGATGTACACGCTCTCTCTCTCTCTCTCTCTCTGTCGTGTGATGTACACACTCACTCTCTCTCTGTTGTGTGATGTACACGCCCTCTCTCTGTTGTGTGATGTACATGCTCTCTCTCTCTCTCTGTGTTGTGTGATTTACACGCTCTCTCTCTCGCTCTGTTGTGTGATGTACACGCTCTCTCTTTCTCTCTCTCTCTCTGTTGTGTGATTTACACGATCTCTCTCTCTCGCTCTCTCTGTTGTGTGATGTACACGTTCTCTCTCTCTCTCTCTCTCTCTCTCTGTCGCGTGATGTACACGCGGTCTCTCTCTCTCTCTGTCGTGTGATGTACACGCTCTCTCTCTCTCTCTCTGTCTTGTGATGTACACGCTCTCTCTCTCTCTCTCTCTCTCTCTGTTGTGTGATGTACACGCTCTCTCTCTCTTTCTCTCTCTCTCTCTCTCTCTCTCTCTCTCTGTCGTGTGATGTACATGCTCTCTCTCTCTCTCTGTCATGTGATGTACACGCTCTCTCTCTCTTTCTCTGTCGTGTGATTTACACGTTCGCTCTCTTTCTGTCGTGTGATGTACACGCTCTCTCTCTCCCTCTCTCTGCCGTGTGATGTACACGCTCTCTCTCTCTCTCTCTCTGTCGTGTGATGTACACGCTCTCTCTCTCTCTCTCTCTCTGTTGTGTGATGTACACGCTCTCTCTCTCTCTCTCTGTCGTGTGATGTACACGCTCTCTCTCTCTTTCTCTGTCGTGTGATTTACACGCTCGCACTCTCTCTGTCGTGTGATATACACGCACTCTCTCTCTGTCGTGTGATGTACACGCTCTCTCTCTCTGTCGTGTGATGTACACACTCTCTCTCTCTCTCTCCCTCTGTCGTGTGATGTACACACTCTCTCTCTCTCTCTCTCTCTCTGTTGTGTGATGTACACACTCTCTCTCTCTCTCTCCCTCTGTCATGTGATGTACACACTCTCTCTCCCTCTGCCGTGTGATGTACACACTCTCTCTCTCTGTTGTGTGATGTACACGCTCTCTCTCTCTCTGTCGTGTGATGTACACACTCTCTCGCTCTCTCTGTTGTGTGATGTACACGCTCTCTCTCTCTCTCTTTTGTGATGTACACGCTCTCTCTCTCTCTCTCTCTTGTTTGATGTACACACTCTCTCTCTCTCTGTTGTGTGATGTACACGCTCTCTCTCTCTCTCTCTGTTGTGTGATGTACATGCTCTCTCTCTCTCTCTCTGTCGTGTGATGTACACACTCTCTCTCCCTCTCTCCCTCTGTCATGTGATGTACACACTCTCTCTCTCACTGTTGTGTGATGTACACGCCCTCTCTCTGTTGTGTGATGTACATGCTCTCTCTCTCTCTCTGTGTTGTGTGATGTACACGCTCTCTCTCTCTCTCTCTCTCTCTCTCTGTCGTGTGATGTACACACTCTCTCTCTCTCTGTTGTGTGATGTACACGCCCTCTCTCTGTTGTGTGATGCACATGCTCTCTCTCTCTCTCTCTGTTGTGTGATGTACACGCTCTCTCTCTCTCTCTCTCTCTCTGTCGTGTGATGTACACACTCACTCTCTCTCTGTTGTGTGATGTACACGCCCTCTCTCTGTTGTGTGATGTACATGCTCTCTCTCTCTCTCTGTGTTGTGTGATTTACACGCTCTCTCTCTCTCTCTGTTGTGTGATGTACACGCTCTCTCTTTCTCTCTCTCTCTCTGTTGTGTGATTTACACGCTCTCTCTCTCCCTCTCTCTGCCGTGTGATGTACACGCTCTCTCTCTCTCTCTCTCTCTGTTGTGTGATGTACACGCGGTCTCTCTCTCTCTCTCTGTCGTGTGATGTACACGCTCTCTCTCTCTCTCTCTGTCGTGTGATGTACACGCTCTCTCGCTCTGTTGTGTGTGTGATGTCCACGCTCTTTCTCTCTCTGTTTTGTGATGTACACGCTCTCTCTCTCTCTGTTGTGTGATGTACACGCTCTCTCTCTCTCTCTCTGTCGTGTGATGTACACGCTCTCTCTCTTCTCTCTCTGTCGTGTGATGTACACGCTCTCTCTCTCTTTCTCTGTCGTGTGATTTACACGCTCGCACTCTCTCTGTCGTGTGATATACACGCTCTCTCTCTCTGTCGTGTGATGTACACGCTCTCTCTCTCTGTCGTGTGATGTACACACTCTCTCTCTCTCTCTCCCTCTGTCGTGTGATGTACACACTCTCTCTCTCTCTCTCTCTCTCTGTTGTGTGATGTACACACTCTCTCTCTCTCTCTCTTTCTCTGTCATGTGATGTACACACTCTCTCTCCCTCTGCCGTGTGATGTACACACTCTCTCTCTCTGTTGTGTGATGTACACGCTCTCTCTCTCTCTCTGTCGTGTGATGTACACACTCTCTCTCTCTCTCTGTTGTGTGATGTACACGCTCTCTCTCTCTCTCTGTTGTGATGTACACGCTCTCTCTCTCTCTCTCTGTTGTGTGATGTACACACTCTCTCTCTCTCTCTGTTGTGTGATGTACACGCTCTCTCTCTCTCTCTCTCTGTCGTGTGAAGTACACGCTCTCTCTCTCTCTGTCGTGTGATGTACACGCTCTCTCTCTCTCTCTGACGTGTGATGTACACGCTCTCTCTCTCTCTCTCTCTGTCGTGTGATGTACACTCTCTCTCTCTCTCTCCCTCTGTCGTGTGATGTAGACGCTCTCTCTCCCTCTGCCGTGTGATGTACACACTCTCTCTCTCTCTGTTGTGTGATGTACACGCTCTCTCTCCCTCTGCAGTGTGATGTACACAATCTTTCTCTCTCTCCCTCTGTAGTGTGATGTACACTCTCTCTCTCTCTCTCTCTCTCTCTCTCTCTCTCGTGTGATGTACACACTCTCTCTCTCTCTCCCTCTGTCGTGTGATGTAGACGCTCTCTCTCCCTCTGCCGTGTGATGTACACACTCTCTCTCTCTCTGTTGTGTGATGTACACGCTCTCTCTCTGTTGTGTGATGTACACGCTCTCTCTCTGTTGTGTGATGTACACACTCTCTCTCTGTGTTGTGTGATCTACACGCTCTCTCTCTCTCTCTCTGTTGTGTGATGTACACGCTCTCTCTCTCTCTGTTGTGTGATGTACACGCTCTCTCTCTCTCTCTCTCTCTCTCTCTCTCTCTCTGTCGTGTGATGTACACGCTCTCTTTCTCTCTTTTGTGTGATGTACACGCTCTCTCTCTCTCGCTCACTCTGTTGTGTGATGTACACGTTCTCTCTCTCTCTCTCTCTCTATCTCTGTCATGTGATGTACACGCTCTCTCTCTCCCTCTCTCTGTTTTATGATGTACACGCTCTCTCTCTCTCTCTCTCTGTTGTGTGATGTACACGCCCTCTTTCTGTTGTGTGATGTACATGCTCTCTCTCTCTCTCTCTGTTGTGTGATGTACACGCTCTCTCTCTCTCTCTGTCGTGTGATGTACACGCTCTCTCTCTCTCTCTCTCTGTTGTGTGATGTACACGCTCTCTCTCTCTCGCTCTCTCTGTTGTGTGATGTACACGTTCTCTCTCTCTCTCTCTCTCTCTCTGTCGTGTGATGTACACACTCTCTCTCTCACTGTTGTGTGATGTACACGCCCTCTCTCTGTTGTGTGATGTACATGCTCTCTCTCTCTCTCTCTGTTGTGTGATGTACACGCTCTCTCTCTCTCTCTCTCTCTGTCGTGTGATGTACACACTCACTCTCTCTCTGTTGTGTGATGTACACGCCCTCTCTCTGTTGTGTGATGTACATGCTCTCTCTCTCTCTCTGTGTTGTGTGATTTACACGCTCTCTCTCTCGCTCTGTTGTGTGATGTACACGCTCTCTCTTTCTCTCTCTCTCTCTGTTGTGTGATTTACACGATC
>NW_027254674.1:170000-172500 GCF_044704955.1 Pristiophorus japonicus | reverse complement strand
TGTGATGTACACGCTCTCTCTCTCTCTCTGTCGTGTGATGTACACACTCTCTCTCTCTCTCTGTTGTGTGATGTACACGCTCTCTCTCTCTCTCTCTGTTGTGTGATGTACACGCTCTCTCTCTCTCTCTCCCTCTGCCGTGTGATGTACACACTCTCTCTCTCTCTCCCTCTGTCGTGTGATGTACACACTCTCTCTCTCTCTCTCTCTCTGTTGTGTGATGTACACACTCTCTCTCTCTCTCTCTTTCTCTGTCATGTGATGTACACACTCTCTCTCCCTCTGCCGTGTGATGTACACACTCTCTCTCTCTGTTGTGTGATGTACACGCTCTCTCTCTCTCTCTGTCGTGTGATGTACACACTCTCTCTCTCTCTCTGTTGTGATGTACACGCTCTCTCTCTCTCTCTCTGTTGTGTGATGTACACGCTCTCTCTCTCTCTCTCTCTGTCGTGTGATGTACACGCTCTCTCTCTCTCTGTCGTGTGATGTACATGCTCTCTCTCTCTCTCTGACGTGTGATGTACACGCTCTCTCTCTCTCTCTCTCTGTCATGTGATGTACACGCTCTCTCTCTCTCTCTCTCTCTGTCGTGTGATGTACACGCTCTCTCTCCCTCTGCCGTGTGATGTACACAATCTTTCTCTCTCTCCCTCTGTAGTGTGATGTACACACGCTAACTCTCTCTCTCTCTCTCTCTCTCTCTCTCTCTCTCTCTCGTGTGATGTACACACTCTCTCTCTCTCCCTCTGTCGTGTGATGACGACGCTCTCTCTCCCTCTGCCGTGTGATGTACACACTCTCTCTCTCTCTGTCGTGTGATGTACACGCTCTCTCTCCCTCTGCCGTGTGATGTGCACAATCTTTCTCTCTCTCCCTCTGTAGTGTGATGTACACTCTCTCTCTCTCTCTCTCTCTCTCTCTCTCTCTCTCTCGTGTGATGTACACACTCTCTCTCTCTCTCCCTCTGTCGTGTGATGTAGACGCTCTCTCTCCCTCTGCCGTGTGATGTACACACTCTCTCTCTCTGTTGTGTGATGTACACGCTCTCTCTCTGTTGTGTGATCTACACGCTCTCTCTCTCTCTCTCTCTCTGTTGTGTGATGTACACGCTCTCTCTCTCTCTGTTGTGTGATGTACACGCTCTCTCTCTCTCGCTCTCTCTGTTGTGTGATGTACACGTTCTCTCTCTCTCTCTCTCTCTGTCATTTGATGTACACGCTCTCTCCCTCTCTCTGTCGTATGATGTACACGCTCTCTCTCTCTCTCTCTGTCGTGTGATGTACACGCTCTCTCTTTCTCTCTCTGTCGTGTAATGTTCACGCTCTCTCTCTCTCTCTCTGTTGTGTGATGTACACGCTCTCTCTCTCTTTCTCTCTCTTTCTCTCTCTCTCGCTCTCTGTCGTGTGATGTACATGCTCTCTCTCCCTCTGTCGTGTAATGTACACTCTCTCTCTCTCTCTCTCTGTCGTGTGATGTACACGCTCTCTCTCTCTGTCGTGTGAGGTACACGCTCACTCTCTCTCTCTCTCTGTTGTGTGATGTACACGCTCTCTCCCTCTCTCTCTCTCTGTTGTATGATGTACACGTTCTCTCTCTCTCTGTCGTGTGATGTACACGCTCTCTCTCTCTTTCTCTGTCGTGTGATTTACCCGCTCGCTCTCTCTCTGTCGTGTGATGTACACGCTCTCTGTCTCCCTCTCTCTCTGTCGTGTGATGTACACACTCTCTCTCTCTCTGTTGTGTGATGTACACGCCCTCTCTCTGTTGTGTGATGTACATGCTCTCTCTCTCTCTCTCTGTTGTGTGATGTACACGCTCTCTCTCTCTCTCTGTTGTGTGATGTACACGCTCTCTCTCTCTCTCTCTCTGCCGTGTGATGTACACGCTCTCACTCTCTCTCTCTCTCTCTCTCTCTGTCGTGTGATGTACACGCTCTCTCTCTCTCTCTCTCTGTCGTGTGATGTACACACTCTCTCTCTCTCCCTCTGTCGTGTGATGTAGACGCTCTCTCTCCCTCTGCCGTGTGATGTACACACTCTCTCTCTCTCTGTTGTGTGATGTACACGCTCTCTCTCTGTTGTGTGATGTACACGCTCTCTCTCTGTTGTGTGATGTACACACTCTCTCTCTCTCTCTGTGTTGTGTGATCTACACGCTCTCTCTCTCTCTCTCTCTCTGTTGTGTGATGTACACGCTCTCTCTCTCTCTGTTGTGTGATGTACACGCTCTCTCTCTCTCGCTCTCTCTGTTGTGTGATGTACACGTTCTCTCTCTCTCTCTCTCTGTCGTGTGATGTACACACTCTCTCTCTCACTGTTGTGTGATGTACACGCCCTCTCTCTGTTGTGTGATGTACATGCTCTCTCTCTCTCTCTGTGTTGTGTGATGTACACGCTCTCTCTCTCTCTCTCTCTCTGTCGTGTGATGTACACACTCTCTCTCTCTCTGTTGTGTGATGTACACGCCCTCTCTCTGTTGTGTGATGTACATGCTCTCT
>NW_027254674.1:160000-167500 GCF_044704955.1 Pristiophorus japonicus | reverse complement strand
ACACTCACTCTCTCTCTGTTGTGTGATGTACACGCCCTCTCTCTGTTGTGTGATGTACATGCACTCTCTCTCTCTCTGTGTTGTGTGATTTACACGCTCTCTCTCTCTCTCTGTTGTGTGATGTACACGCTCTCTCTTTCTCTCTCTCTCTCTGTTGTGTGATTTACACGCTCTCTCTCTCTTGCTCTCTCTGTTGTGTGATGTACACGTTCTCTCTCTCTCTCTCTCTCTCTGTCGCGTGATGTACACGAGCTCTCTCTCTCTCTGTCGTGTGATGTACACGCTCTCTCTCTCTCTGTCTTGTGATGTACACGCACTCTCTCTCTCTCTCTCTCTCTCTCTCTGTTGTGTGATGTACACGCTCTCTCTCTCTTTCTCTCTCTTTCTCTCTCTCTCTCTCTCTCTCTGTCGTGTGATGTAAATGCTCTCTCTCTCTCTCTCTGTCATGTGATGTACACGCTCTCTCTCTCTCTCTCTGTCGCGTGATGTACACGCTCTCTCTCTCTCTCTCTCTCTCTGTTGTGTGATGTACACGCTCTCTCTCTCTTTCTCTCTCTCTCTCTCTCTCTCTCTCTCTCTGTCGTGTGATGTACATGCTCTCTCTCTCTCTTTCGTGTGATGTACACACTCTCTCTCTCTCTCTCTGTCGTGTGATGTACACGCTCTCTCTCTCTCTCTCTCTCTCTGTTGTGTGATGTACACGCTCTCTCTCTCTTTCTCTCTCTTTCTCTCTCTCTCTCTCTCTCTCTGTCGTGTGATGTAAATGCTCTCTCTCTCTCTCTCTGTCATGTGATGTACACGCTCTCTCTCTCTTTCTCTGTCGTGTGATTTACACGTTCGCTCTCTCTCTGTCGTGTGATGTACACGCTCTCTCTCTCCCTCTCTCTGCCGTGTGATGTACACGCTCTCTCTCTCTCTCTCTCTGTCGTGTGATGTACACGCTCTCTCTCTCTCTCTCTCTCTGTTGTGTGATGTACACGCTCTCTCTCTCTCTCTCTCTCTGTTGTGTGATGTACATGCTCTCTCTCTCTCTCTCTGTCGTGTGATGTACACGCTCTCTCTCTCTCTCTCTGTCGTGTGATGTACACGCTCTCTCTCTCTCTCTCTCTGTCGTGTGATGTACACGCTCTCTCTCTCTTTCTCTGTCGTGTGATTTACACGCTCGCACTCTCTCTGTCGTGTGATATACACGCTCTCTCTCTCTGTCGTGTGATGTACACGCTCTCTCTCTCTGTCGTGTGATGTACACACTCTCTCTCTCTCTCTCCCTCTGTCGTGTGATGTACACACTCTCTCTCTCTCTCTCTCTCTGTTGTGTGATGTACACACTCTCTCTCTCTCTCTTTCTCTGTCATGTGATGTACACACTCTCTCTCCCTCTGCCGTGTGATGTACACACTCTCTCTCTCTGTTGTCTGATGTACACGCTCTCTCTCTCTCTCTGTCGTGTGATGTACACACTCTCTCTCTCTCTGTTGTGTGATGTACACGCTCTCTCTCTCTCTCTGTTGTGATGTACACGCTCTCTCTCTCTCTCTCTGTTGTTTGATGTACACACTCTCTCTCTCTCTGTTGTGTGATGTACACGCTCTCTCTCTCTCTCTCTCTGTCGTGTGATGTACACGCTCTCTCTCCCTCTGCCGTGTGATGTACACAATCTTTCTCTCTCTCCCTCTGTAGTGTGATGTACACTCTCTCTCTATCTCTCTCTCTCTCTCTCTCTCTGTCGTGTGATGTACACACTCTCTCTCTCTCTCCCTCTGTCGTGTGATGTAGACGCTCTCTCTCCCTCTGCCGTGTGATGTACACACTCTCTCTCTCTCTGTTGTGTGATGTACACGCTCTCTCTCTGTTGTGTGATGTACACACTCTCTCTCTGTTGTGTGATGTACACACTCTCTCTCTCTGTGTTGTGTGATCTACACGCTCTCTCTCTCTCTCTCTCTGTTGTGTGATGTACACGCTCTCTCTCTCTCTGTTGTGTGATGTACACGCTCTCTCTCTCTCGCTCTCTCTGTTGTGTGATGTACACGTTCTCTCTCTCTCTCTCTCTCTCTCTCTCTCTCTCTCTCTCTATCTCTGTCATGTGATGTACACGCTCTCTCTCTCTCTCTGTTGTGTGATGTACACACTCTCTCTCTCTCTGTTGTGTGATGTACACGCTCTCTCTCTCTCTCTGTTGTGATGTACACGCTCTCTCTCTCTCTCTGTTGTTTGATGTACACACTCTCTCTCTCTCTGTTGTGTGATGTACACGCTCTCTCTCTCTCTCTCTCTCTGTCGTGTGATGTACACGCTCTCTCTCCCTCTGTCGTGTGATGTACACAATCTTTCTCTCTCTCCCTCTGTAGTGTGATGTACACTCTCTCTCTCTCTCTCACTCTCTCTCTCTGTTGTGTGATGTACACGCTCTCTCTCTGTTGTGTGATGTACACACTCTCTCTCTGTTGTGTGATGTACACACTCTCTCTCTCTGTGTTGTGTGATCTACACGCTCTCTCTCTCTCTCTCTCTGTTGTGTGATGTACACGCTCTCTCTCTCTCTGTTGTGTGATGTACACGCTCTCTCTCTCTCGCTCTCTCTGTTGTGTGATGTACACGCTCTCTCTCTCTCTCTCTCTCTCTCTCTCTCTCTCTCTCTATCTCTGTCATGTGATGTACACGCTCTCTCTCTCTCTCTGTTGTGTGATGTACACGCCCTCTCTCTGTTGTGTGATGTACATGCTCTCTCTCTCTCTGTTGTGTGATGTACACGCTCTCTCTCTCTCTCTGTCGTGTGATGTACACGCTCTCTCTCTCTCTCTCTCTGTTGTGTGATGTACACGCTCTCTCTCTCTCTCTCTCTGTCGTGTGATGTACACACTCTCTCTCTCTCTGTTGTGTGATGTACACGCCCTCTCTCTGTTGTGTGATGTACATGCTCTCTCTCTCTCTCTCTCTGTTGTGTGATGTACACGCTCTCTCTCTCTCTCTCTCTCTGTCGTGTGATGTACACACTCACTCTCTCTCTGTTGTCTGATGTACACGCCCTCTCTCTGTTGTGTGATGTACATGCTCTCTCTCTCTCTCTCTCTGTCGTGTGATGTACACGCTCTCTCTCTCTCTCTCTCTCTGTTGTGTGATGTACACGCTCTCTCTCTCTCTCTCTCTCTCTGTCGCGTGATGTACACGCGCTCTCTCTCTCTCTGTCGTGTGATGTACACGCTCTCTCTCTCTCTCTGTCTTGTGATGTACACGCTCTCTCTCTCTCTCTCTCTGTTGTGTGATGTACATGCTCTCTCTCTCTCTCTGTTGTGTGATGTACACGCTCTCTCTTTCTCTCTCTCTCTCTGTCGTGTGATTTACACGCTCTCTCTCTCTCGCTCTCTGTTGTGTGATGTACACGTTCTCTCTCTCGCTCTCTCTCTCTCTGTCGCGTGATGTACACGCGCTCTCTCTCTCTCTGTCGTGTGATGTACGCGCTCTCTCTCTCTCTCTGTCTTGTGATGTACACGCTCTCTCTCTCTCTCTCTCTCTCTCTGTTGTGTGATGTACACGCTCTCTCTCTCTCTCTCTCTCTCTCTCTCTCTCTCTCTCTGTCGTGTGATGTACACGCTCTCTCTCTCTCTGTTGTGTGATGTACACGCTCTCTCTCTCTCTGTCGTGTGATGTACACACTCTCTCTCTCTCTCTCTCTCTCTCTCTCTGTCGTGTGACGTACACGCTCTATCTATCTCTGTCGTGTGATGTACACGCTCTCTCTCTCTCTCTGTGTTGTGTGATGTACACGCTCTCTCTCTTTCTCTCTCGCTCTGTTGTGTGATGTACACGCTCTCTCTCTCTTTCTCTCTCTTTCTCTCTCTCTCTCTCTGCCGTGTGATGTACATGCTCTCTCTCTCTGTCGTGTGATGTACACACTCTCTCTCTCTCTCTCTGTCGTGTGATGTACACACTCTCTCTCTCTCTCTCTCTCTCTCTCTGTCGTGTGACGTACACGCTCTATCTATCTCTGTCGTGTGATGTACACGCTCTCTCTCTCTCTCTCAGTTGTGTGATGTACACGCTCTCTCTCTTTCTCTCTCGCTCTGTTGTGTGATGTACACGCTCTCTCTCTCTTTCTCTCTCTCTCTCTCTCTCTCTCTCTCTGCCGTGTGATGTACATGCTCTCTCTCTCCGTCGTGTGATGTACACACTCTCTCTCTCTCTCTCTGTCGTGTGATGTACACACTCTCTCTCTCTCTCTGTTGTGTGATGCACACGCTCTCTCTCTCTTTCTCTCTCTTTCTCTCTCTCTCTCGCTCTCTCTGTCGTGTGATGTACACGCTCTCTCTCTCTCTCTCTCTGTCGTGTGATGTACACTCTCTCTCTCTCTCTCTGTCGTGTGATGTACACGCGCTCTCTCTCTCTCTCTCTCTCTGCCGGTTGATGTACACGCTCTCTCTCTCTCTCTCTCTCTCTGTCGTGTGATGTACACGCTCTCTCTCTCTCTCTCTCTCTCGTGTGATGTACACGCTCTCTCTCTCTCTCTCTCTCTGCCGTGTGATGTACACGCTCTCTCTCTCTCTTTCTGTTGTGTGATGTACATGCTCTCTCTCTCTCTCTCTCTCTGTCGTGTGATGTACACGCTCTCTCTCTCTCTCTCTGTCGTGTGATGTACACGCTCTCTCTCTCTGTTGTGTGTGTGATGTCCACGCTCTCTCTCTCTCTGTTGTGTGATGTACACGCTCTCTCTCACTCTGTTGTGTGATGTACACGCTCTCTCTCTCTCTCTCTCTCGCTGTCGTGTGATGTACATGCTCTCTCTCTCTTTCTCTGTCATGTGATTTACACGCTCACTCGCTCTTTGTCGTGTGATATACACGCTCTCTCTCTCTGTCGTGTGATGTACACGCTCTCTCTCTCTGTCGTGTGATGTACACACTCGATCTCTCTCTCTCTCCCTCTGTCGTGTGATGTACACACTCTCTCTCTCTCTCTGTCGTGTGATGTACACGCTCTCTCTCTCTCTCTCTCTGTTGTGTGATGTACACGCTCTCTTTCTCTCTCTCTCTCTCTCTCTGTCGTGTGATGTACATGCTCTCTCTCTCTCTGTCGTGTGATGTACACGCTCTCTCTCTCTTTCTCTGTCGTGTGATTTACACGCTCGCTCTCTCTCTGTCGTGTGATGTACACGCTCTCTCTCTCCCTCTCTCTCTGTCGTGTGATGTACACACTCTCTCTCTCTCTGTCGTGTGATGTACACACTCTCTCTCTCTCTCTCTCTCTCTGTCGTGTGATGTACACACTCTCTCTCCCTCTCTCCCTCTGTCATGTGATGTACACGCTCTCTCTCCCTCTGCCGTGTGATGCACACACTCTCTCTCTCTGTTGTGTGATGTACACGCTCTCTCTCTCTCTGTTGTGTGATCGACACACTCTCTCTCTCTCTCTCTCTGTTGTGTGATTTACACGCTCTCTCTCTCGCTCTCTCTGTTGTGTGATGTACACGTTCTGTCTCTCTCTCTCTCTCTCTGTCGTGTGATGTACACGCTCTCTCTCTCCCTCTCACTGTTGTGTGATGTACACGCTCTCTCTCTCTCTCTGTGTTGTTTGATCTACACGCTCTCTCTCTCTCTCTCTGTTGTGTGATTTACACGCTCTCTCTCTCTCTCTCTCTCTGTTGTGTGATTTACACGCTCTCTCTCTCTCGCTCTCTCTGTTGTGTGATGTACACGTTCTATCTCTCTCTCTCTCTCTCTGTCGTGTGATGTACACGCTCTCTCTCTCCCTCTCACTGCCGTGTGATGTACACGCTCTCTCTCTCTCTCTCTGTCGTGTGATGTACACGCTCTCTCTCTCCCTCTCACTGTCGTGTGATGTACACGCTCTCTCTCTCTCTCTCTGTCGCGTGATGTACACGCTCTCTCTCTCTCTCTCTCTGTTGTGTGATGTACACGCTCTCTCTCTCTTTCTCTCTCTTTCTCTCTCTCTCTCTCTTTCTCTGTCGTGTGATGTACATGCTCTCTCTCTCTCTCTGTCGTGTGATGTACACACTCTCTCTCTCTCTCTCTGTCGTGTGATGTACACGCTCTCTCTCTCTCTCTCTCGCTCTGTTGTGTGATGTACACGCTCTCTCTCTCTTTCTCTCTCTTTCTCTCTCTCTCTCTCTCTCTCTCTCTCTGCCGTGTAATGTACATGCTCTCTCTCTCTGTCGTGTGATGTACACACTCTCTCTCTCTCTCTCTGTCGTGTGATGTACACACTCTCTCTCTCTCTCTCTGTTGTGTGATGCACACGCTCTCTCTCTCTTTCTCTCTCTTTCTCTCTCTCTCTCGCTCTCTCTGTCGTGTGATGTACACTCTCTCTCTCTTTCTCTGTCGTGTGATGTACACGCTCTCTCTCTCACTCTCTCGTGTGATGTACACGCTCTCTCTCTCTCTCTGTCATGTGATGTACACGCTCTCTCTCTCTCTCTCTGTTGTGTGATGTACATGCTCTCTCTCTCTCTCTCTCTCTGTCGTGTGATGTACACGCTCTCTCTCTCTCTCTCTGTCGTGTGATGTACTCGCTCTCTCTCTCTGTTGTGTGTGTGATGTCCACGCTCTCTCTCTCTCTCTGTTGTGTGATGTACACGCTCTCTCTCACTCTGTTGTGTGATGTACACGCTCTCTCTCTCTCTCTCTCGCTGTCGTGTGATGTACATGCTCTCTCTCTCTTTCTCTGTCATGTGATTTACACGCTCACTCTCTCTTTGTCGTGTGATATACACGCTCTCTCTCTCTGTCGTGTGATGTACACGCTCTCTCTCTCTGTCGTGTGATGTACACACTCTATCTCTCTCTCTCTCCCTCTGTCGTGCGATGTACACACTCTCTCTCTCTCTCTCTCTGTTGTGTGATGTACACACTCTCTCTCTCTCTCTCTCCCTCTGGCATGTGATGTACACGCTCTCTCTCTCTCTCTCTCGCTGTCGTGTGATGTACATGCTCTCTCTCTCTTTCTCTGTCATGTGATTTACACGCTCACTCTCTCTTTGTCGTGTGATGTACACACTCTCTCTCTCTGTTGTGTGATGTACACGCTCTCTCTCTCTCTCTGTCGTCTGATGTACACACTCTCTCTCTCTCTGTTGTGTGATGTACACGCTCTCTCTCTCTCTCTGCTGTGATGTACACGCTCTCTCTCTCTCTCTGTTGTGTGCTGTACACACTCTCTCTCTCTCTGTTGTGTGATGGACACGCTCTCTCTCTCTCTCTCTGTCGTGTGATGTACACGCTCTCTCTCTCTCTCTCTCTGTTGTGTGATGTACACGCTCTCTCTCTCTCTGTCGTGTGATGTACACGCTCTCTCTCTCTCTCTGTCGTGTGTTGTACACGCTCTCTCTCTGTGTCGTGTGATGTACACGCTGTCTCCCTCTGCCGTGTGATGCACACACTCTCTCTCTCGTTTGTGTGATGTACACGCTCTTTCTCTCTCTGTTGTGTGATCTACACAATCTCTCTCTCTCTCTCTGTTTTGTGATGTACACTCTCTCTCTCTCTC
>NW_027254674.1:152500-155000 GCF_044704955.1 Pristiophorus japonicus | reverse complement strand
ACTCTCTCTCTCTCTCTCTCTGTCGTGTGATGTACACACTCTCTCTCTCTCTCTCTCTCTGTTGTGTGATGTACACGCTCTCTCTCTCTTTCTCTCTCTTTCTCTCTCTCTCATGCTCTCTCTGTCGTGTGATGTACACGCTCTCTCTCTCTCTCTGTCGTGTGATGTACACGCTCTCTCTCTCTCTCTGTCGTGTAATGTACACTTTCTCTCTCTCTCTCTGTCGTGTGATGTACACGCTCTCTCTCTCTCTCTCTCTGCCGTGTGATGTACACGCTCTCTCTCTCTCTCTGTCGTGTGATGTACACGCTCTCTCTCTCTCTCTCTCTCTCGTGTGATGTACACGCTCTCTCTCTCTCTCTCTCTCTCTGTCGTGTGATGTGCACGCTCTCTCTCTCTCTCTGTTGTGTGATGTACACGCTCTCTCTCTCTCTGTTGTGTGATGTACTCGCTCTCTCTCTCTCTCTCTCTCTGGCTGTCGTGTGATGTACATGCTCTCTCTCTCTTTCTCTGTCGTGTGATTTACACGCTCGCTCTCTCTTTGTCGTGTGATATACACGCTCTCTCTCTCTCTGTCGTGTGATGTACACGCTCTCTCTCTCTGTCGTGTGATGTACACACTCTCTCTCTCTCTCTCTCCCTCTGTCGTGTGATGTACACACTCTCTCTCTCTCTCTCTCTGTTGTGTGATGTACACACTCTCTCTCTCTGTTGTGTGATGTACACGCTCTCTCTCTCTCTGTCGTCTGATGTACACACTCTCTCTCTCTCTCTCTGTTGTGTGATGTACACGCTCTCTCTCTCTCTCTGCTGTGATGTACACGCTCTCTCTCTCTCTCTGTTGTGTGCTGTACACACTCTCTCTCTCTCTGTTGTGTGATGTACACGCTCTCTCTCTCTCTCTGTCGTGTGATGTACACGCTCTCTCTCTCTCTCTGTTGTGTGATGTACACACTCTCTCTCTCTCTCTCTCCCTCTGTCGTGTGATGTACACACTCTCTCTCTCTCTCTCTGTTGTGTGATGTACACACTCTCTCTCTCTGTTGTGTGATGTACACGCTCTCTCTCTCTCTGTCGTCTGATGTACACACTCTCTCTCTCTCTCTCTGTTGTGTGATGTACACGCTCTCTCTCTCTCTCTGCTGTGATGTACACGCTCTCTCTCTCTCTCTGTTGTGTGCTGTACACACTCTCTCTCTCTCTGTTGTGTGATGTACACGCTCTCTCTCTCTCTCTGTCGTGTGCTGTACACACTCTCTCTCTCTCTGTTGTGTGATGTACACGCTCTCTCTCTCTCTCTCTCTGTCGTGTGATGTACACGCTCTCTCTCTCTCTGTCGTGTGATGTACACGCTCTCTCTCTGTGTCGTGTGATGTACACGCTCTCTCCCTCTGCCGTGTGATGCACACACCCTCTCTCCCTGTTGTGTGATGTACAGGCTCTTTCTCTCTCTGTTGTGTGATCTATACAATCTCTCTCTCTCTCTCTGTTTTGTGATGTACACTCTCTCTCTCTCTCTCTCTGTTGTGTGATGTACACACTCTCTCTCTCTCTCTCTCTGTTGTGTGATGTACACGCTCTCTCTCTCTCTGTCGTGTGATGTGCACGCTCTCTCTCTCTCTCTCTCTGTTGTGTGATGTACACGCTCTCTCTCTCTCTCTCTCTGCCATGTGATGTACTCTCTCTCGTGTGATGTACACGCTCTCTCTCTCTCTCTCTCTCTCTCTCGTGTGATGTACACGCTATCTCTCTCTCTCTCTCTCTCTGTCGTGTGATGTACACGCTCTCTCTCTCTCTCTCTCTCTGTTGTGTGATGTACATGCTCTCTCTCTCTCTCTCTCTCTCTCTCTCTCTCTGTCGTGTGATGTACACGCTCTCTCTCTCTCTCTCTCTGTTGTGTGATGTACATGCTCTCTCTCTCTCTCTCTCTCTCTCTCTCTCTGTCGTGTGATGTACACGCTCTCTCTCTCTTTCTCTGTCGTGTGATTTACACGCTCGCTCTCTCTTTGTCGTGTGATATACAAGCTCTCTCTCTCTGTCGTGTGATGTACACGCTCTCTCTCTCTGTCGTGTGATGTACACACTCTCTCTCTCTCTCTCTCCCTCTGTCGTGTGATGTACACACTCTCTCTCTCTCTCTCTCTCTCTGTTGTGTGATGTACACACTCTCTCTCTCTCTCTTTCCCTCTGTCATGTGATGTACACACTCTCTCTCCCTCAGCCGTGTGATGTACACATTCTCTCTCTGTTGTGTGATGTACACGCTCTCTCTCTCTCTCTCTGTTGTGTGATGTACACGCTCTCTCTCTCTCTGCTGTAATGTACACGCTCTCTCTCTCTCTCTGTTGTGTGATGTACACACTCTCTCTCTCTCTGTTGTGTGATGTACACGCTCTCTCTCTCGCTCTCTGTCGTGTGATGTACACGCTCTCTCTCTCTCTCTCTCTGTTGTGTGATGTACACGCTCTCTCTCTCTCTGTCGTGTGATGTACACGCTCTC